>NC_058041.1:3784801-3934801 GCF_019176455.1 Solea senegalensis
AAAAAGTCATAATATTACGAGAAAAAAGTCATAATATGAGAAAAAAGTCAATATTATAAAAAATCATAATATTATGAGAAAAAAGTCATAATATTACGAGAAAAAAGTCATAATATGAGAAAAAAGTCAATATTATAAAAAATCATAATATTATGAGAAAGAAGTAGTAATATTACAAGAAAAAAAGTTGTAATTTCAGAGAAAAAAGTCGTAAGCAAGTACATGATTTTCAAACCGCAACTATTATCTCAACTGAGAGGGGTGTCCTTTTTTTTTTTGCCCTTGACCCATGAAATGTTCATGCACGGCACTGACGATGCAGACATACCAGGGTTGTGTCTGAAAACCAAACTCTTTACTTGTGTGGGAACATGACTTTTTCCCCCTGAAACTAACCCACATTAAAGGGACTTAAAACAGAGACACACATTATACATCTGTGAGTTCGACAGACTCTGCCCCCAAAACAAAACCCACAACTAACCCTTTATATGAGGAGAACACAAACAAGAAGTCAGTTATGTATCCCTGGGGAGTAACATTGACAGAGTGTAGTAGAGTGTGTAGTGTGGTTTGGACGTCACTGTGCTTCCCTGTAACCGGACTCAGACGGGGATTACTCTGTGAGAACACAGTAAACCTGTTCACCTGTATTCACGGCGCCGCTGAATAGAAAGCGTATGTTTGATGGAGCAGTTTCCAGCAGTTTGCCATTGCATCATGGCACAGTCCCATTCTGAAAGATCAGCGAGTACAAAACACTCCAACAGCCCCGTTGTGCTTTTGAATGGAATCACACTCAGACTTCTCCAGACGTCAGTGACTCAAAGTCTACATGTATGTACAGCATGTTTCATGCTGTAGCTGACAGTGTAGAGCTGGTTTGCCATATAGGTCATACAAACAGCTTCCAGTAACAAGTAAAAAAATGTGAGATTTATGAAAGTTCATTAAACTTGCTTCATGTAAACAGTCTTGTATAAAGTACCTAAAAGGGATACTTGAGTGAAAAGTACAAGTATCTTACCAGAAAATGACTTTGGCAGAAGTAGAAGTCACTATTTATTATAATATAACTTAAATAAAATATGAAGAAAAAAAGTATATGAACTTAAGTATCAAAAGTACATTTTCTGACGTAGACGTACTCAGTTTTTTAGACGTAAAGATAGGATTGAGCCATGGTGTCTCAGTGGTGTGGCGAGTTGTCTTTCAACTGGAATGTTGTGGGTTCAATTCCTGGCTCTGCTAGCGTATATGTGTCCTTGTGCAAGACACTGAACCCCATGTTGAAGCATGTGAAAGACCGGTGTAAAGCAGCTCATCAAGACTAGAAAAGCTCTATATAAATACAGACCATTACCAACTCTCCTTCTTCTCCTTCTTCTTCTTCTTCTGACTTTATCGGTAGTAACAAGTAACAAAGACAGTTAGAGGAAAATGTGACATGTTAGAAGAACTACAATATCATTTATACAAGCAGCAACAGCAGATATGATATAAGTGGATCTGGATCCTGCAGCCTGCCAGACGAGAACAGAGAGAGAGAGTCATATTCATACCTTGAGCATGACTTCATTATGTCATTAACCTTGTTCTTGTATCCTAGCGCATCCTAGAAATGTGTCATGAAACCATTTTTATGTCTTTTCCTGACCAAACTACACATGTGAGTTTGAGACCCCTGCTGTACTGGATGGACCTGCTGCAGTCTATGACCAAATAAAATGATTTTCATTGCTGTGGCCACCACCTCCATGGCAACAGATGATAATTAAATATATATATGTGTATTAAAGTAGCACAGTTCGGGCTTCATTAAAGATGAAGTGTAAATGTGAGCGTGAGCTGCTGTCAATCCATGCTCATATGAAACTCACTCTCTTCCTCTGCTCACCTCACTCTTTCCATTGCATACTCATGGCTGCAGATAAGAGAGGAGGGAGGGATGGAGGGGTGGGAGGTCGTTCAAATGATGAGAAATATTTTTTATAGAACGTAAAGATTGAAAACAACCCACAGAGGCGAGGAGAAATAGGTTAAAGTTAATGACATTCAGTGGTGCCGAGTCTATACCGTGACAGGTGTGACCTTTCTTTAGAGTTGTGTGTGTGTTCGTGCCCTGTAAGGTTTCACGTATCATAGCTGAGTCACTTCGGATTGCCTCTGTCAAGGGCCACGGACGTGTAGTGACTGCAGGTACAAGACCAAGCTCGGATAATGTTTCTCCGCCCTCCTGCAGCTGCTTGTTTTTGCTTGTGCCGGCAGGTCCCTTCTGTTTGGTGCATAGATATGCACCGCTCTAATATTGGTGGAAACTCTATAATAATATTTAGATATTCTTTAAGGAAAAGCGTGATGCACTTGTTATTGTTTTATTGAAAATGAGGGGCTAAATGATTGAGACTTGAGGTATTGTTTTTTTTAGCTGCAAAGTATAGTGAAATTATTAATAGTTCATGTATTAGGGCCCAAGTGAAGAGAAAAAACGTCATCTTTCAAGAATACAGTCGTAATATTATAAGAATAAATTCGTAATATCATAAGAATAAAGTCAGAGTATTGTGACAAAAAAGTCGCAATAATAAAAAGTCGGAATTTTATGTGATATAACAAGAAAAAAGTCATAATATTACGAGAAAAAGTCATAAAATTAAAATAAATTCCAAAAATTATGAGAAAATTTTTAATATAACTTCACTCAATGCTCCACGTTCCTCATCTTCAAGCAGGTAGCAGCTGAGATTTTGCTTGAATAATAATAACATCTTTATTCTCAAAATATTAAAAAGAAAAGTCTTAAGTTTGGCTTCATTCACGCTTTGCCTCCTCATGTTATCAGATGTTCAGAGAAGAAATCGTGCTTGACCCCCTCCAGCACTGAGGAAAGGTGAGAAATGTGAGGAAATGAAAAGCTGAGGCGGCTCAGGCAGGCGTGCAGTGACTGTGGAACTTCAAATGTCAAAAGTGAGACATCAAACTGAGGAGCGCACGTGTCGAAAAATCACGAGTATCACCGCTTCACACTTCACACTCTGTGAGGCCTCATAAAAATGTGTCATTGTTGTCAAATTTGGAAGTGGTAAAATAAACTTTAACTGTGTTCAGTGCTTATTTGTGGGCCCTGACATCCAGTCATCCAATTCAAAATCTTACAAACTGTTCACAATCTGATGTTGTTTCTCTGCATCCTCTGATCTCGCAGCATGACATGATAATGAAGAGCCTCTGCTGCAGTGCATTATGGGAACAGACAGTAATTGAAGCCTCTTATCCAAAGCATGGCTTTACGATGGACAGCATGCATATAAGCTCATACATGTAAACACATCACACACACACACACACACACAAACACACAAAAACAACTAGTAATTGTTCTCCTGTGGTGTTTGAGTTGTAAGTAAATTTCCGAGACTCCAGGCTGTCGTGGGAAAATGAGCTCACAGCTGCGAAGGAAATGAGGAATGAGTTCACCGAGTCTGGTTATTGCAAATGTTTCGCCCCAGCGGTGAAAATAATGAAAATGGAGAAAGCTAAATAAATTCAGTTGCTGACAGAGCATGCCTAATATTTCACACACGGGCAACAGTGCATAAATTTATATTACACTTGTCACAACACATATTTGACTGCCGTGTCTCCGTCGTCAGGAAATGACTAGTCCCTCCCGTAGCATTGAAATGATATGGAGTCATGTAGAACGGTACGTGCGTCGTGACACGAGTCATGTAATGGACCAGTCATCGTGACATCGTAGTATTTGGAAAGTGACGAACACGAAAAGCATCAAAAAGTGAATTCATCTAAAAAGAAATGTCAGTATATGCAGATGACTGATTGATTTTTCTCACCAAAATCCTCATTCTTCCTCGTAACTGTGACAAAGTTCAAGTTGCACGCCAAGTTTGTCCCCTGCCCGCGAGCTTACCTTCACGTCAGGAGTGCAATGCAAACACTTATCCTTATCGCCTGCGTATTAGATAACATGTTCCCAGTTTATCTAGTCACATGTCGCCCATTATCCCGAGAGATTCCGCAGTTCCCACGGGAGCAGAAATGTGAGCTTCCTCAATTTGTGGTTCCATCTGAAGTGAGTATGTTACATCACTCTTTAAAGGTCCATTGTGCACAAATTGTGGTGCTTTTCCACTACACAGTTCTAGCATGGCTCGGCATGGCTTACTTGGCTTTTCCATTAGGGATTGTACCTGGTACCTGGTGCTTTTTTTTAGTACCTGCTCTGGCGAGGTTCCAAGCGAGTCGATAGACTGCCGGCCTCTAAGCCAATCCAATCTAACTTTATTTACATTATAAAGCACATTAACAACAACAGAGTTGCACAAAGACTCAAAAATCCTGAAAACATGTGTTAATCTCTACGGAATTGTCAGAAATCTCAATATTCAACAGAGGAGTTGGTGTATTTACCGACAGCACTGCTGAAAGCTGACGATCGTGAGCTGAATCACAACCCGCTCTGATTGTATTTTAGTTCATTGACTGTGTCAGACTGAGTCTGTGCTGGATGAATCTTTTTAATGAACTGATTCTAATGATTCAGTTGCACCAAAAACTCCAGCTTTGCTCGTCACTAGTTTGTGTCGCGTATCAAACAAAGTCACGGCAGTTTCCTGCAGCCGTGCTATGACGACCCCATCCACGTTGAGGAGGTTCTATAGTCATGGAAAATAACGTGTCTGTCATTTGTCTGATACCAATTCAAGTAGAGCCGAGTAGTGCTTGAACCGTAACATGGAAAAGCATCAATAGTGACATTCAATAGTGAGACTGCAGACATTAACAAATGATAGACTCTTCCGCTCACCCCTTGCTTTCCTTTCCCCAAGAAGGTCATGGATCTAGGCTGACCTCTGTGTACCAGGAAGGATGTTGTTCTTCATGTGTATGGAAGCATCTACGTCTTAGCTGTGACTGTGCTCTCCTCTGCAGTGACCTGGATTTGAATCCTGGACTGTGTGGACGTGCAGCAGTGGACCACACAGGTCTAAATTTCATCAGAAGAAGCATCAGAAATATGCGTGGCATGCTCTTTGGCACAGGGTTATCATCTGTTTTCGCTTTGGTTATTTCGGACTTGAATGACAACACAGTGTTCTCACAAAACAAGCTTTCATACATTTATATAGTCACTACAATGAATAATGTTAAGGACTTGAAGAACACCAAGAATAAAGCACCCTTTTGTTCATGGGATGCCCTTACAACCATTGTTTTTAAGAATAATATAATAATAATATAATACTTTTTCTATCAAGTACCACCTGAGATATTATTGTGCTCTTAAAGTAACAGTGAAATTATAGTAAGACTCTACACAGGGCCCGAGCATGAACGCCGGGGGCAGAAACGTCTTTTGGATTTGGCCTCCATCTTTGGCGATTTGCACACTTCTTAATGAACAAACTTGTCTCAGCGTGTTTATCATACCATAATAAAAGAAACAGTGCCAGCGTGTGCTAATCACATCAAAGGCAAAATGTCATCGATAGGTTTAGTGGATTCAAAAGGACGTGACCACGGCAACCATCGGTTTACAGAATTTGGACCATTTGCCACGAAACAGGAAGTGCCCTGTAACTTTGCCATACATTGACCGATCGCCACAAAACTGAATGTGTGACACAAGAGACCGACCCCGAACATGAATACATACACAAACCTGACCCAACAGGAAGTCGGCCTTTTTGAATTTAGCGGCCATTTGACCACGAAACAGGAAGTGCCCTCTTACTTGGCCAAGGTCAGACAATCGCATTCACTCGAAGGCCCTCCAGTGAATGCGGAGTACCATGAGCAGTTCCACTCCGATCACATGGTGTATACAGCAGAACAGTGTGTCTGAGTCACTTGGAGGCTGTAACTGATTTACATCTTTATGAATAATATATTATAAATGGATTATACACATGGTCCACATATGTACTTATTCTATGGATTATAAAGGAACTCGTTTTACAATGAGATGAGACAGAAACCTGCTGCGTTCGCTAACAATTACAGTAGCACAGCGTGTGATCTGGATGTGTCTGGGGGACGGCTCTATGTAGTTCCTATTGTCCCTCAGTCAGTGGGCATATCTGCTGTTTTCCTGCCAAACCACACGTGTCTTCACTAAGCCAGAGACACAAATACATCTTACACTTTGATCTTTGAACATTTATATGTTTAATTTCAGTCCACCCGGTGACGTAATGCTGAACACTGACCTTCTCAGGACTAGTAGTACCCTCATGGAGACCAAAACCTGGGTCTAATGAGGCCCAATCTTATATCTGAGGAACTGATTATGGTTAGGGTTAGTCATTATCAGTCTTTGGCTATGGCATCCACATGAATGGAAACTAATGCAGTGTCCTAAATAAGAACAGCCAAGCAAATCTGTGTGTGTGTGTGGAATATTAAATTGAATTTATGCAAAAATAAGGGAAAGTAGGAGTGACTGCATTCAAAAACTAGTGCACACCTCCTCAAGGCCGCTCAGTTTCAGTGTCAACACACTCAGTTATTTAAAAAAAACAAAACAAATATGAATCAGCAACGGCAATCACTACCAAAATCTGAAATATAAACCTACATCCCCAGAAATTCCATCCAAAGCCGCCCTCTACTTTTCAGACCAAAACATAATCTCCTTGGTGAAGAGAAGTAGTGGGTGTTTAAAAAAATAATGGAAGGAAATGCTTTGACTGACGATGGAAGAGCAGGAAAGTGAATGAGAAATTAAAATGATGTTTGTGTTTTCAAAGTCGTGGATAGACGAGGGTGAGGGTTGGGGGGTGCAGGAACAGTACAGTCTCACTGTGTGCTCACTGTGACTCATTCTCTCTCTCTGACTGGCATCCAAAATGAAAGCCCACTTTGTGACCAGCCCCCGTCACTGTGACAGAGGCCCCTGCTTGACGGACTCATGAAATTACTATGATCAAATTAGAGAACAGTGTTAATCTGCTCTCCTGGGCGGGCTGCAGAGAGTCCCCCACAGGGCGCTGACGCATGTCTCTGAATAACAGTGGAGCACAAGATAAGGAAGTGGAAAGCTCCTCTCCTCCATTGTCTTAATGGAAGAATGAGTTTTAATAGAGTGCAGCATGGTGTCACCATTAATACACATACTGGAGCACCGTCTCCTTTAAAAATAAGTTTACAGGTTCATTTTTAGAATTGTGTTTTATTTAATAATGCATGCACTTTGGATCTGGGTTCATACTTGATGGAATTTTTAAAGTGACGTACACAGGCATGTGAGTGATAATAATAATGAGGCTGGTCGTGCTCCGACGTCCTGCCTCTGTCACTCCCCATCAATCATGCGGCTCCAGTCATGAGCTGTGTTGCTCTGCGGCGACAGGAGACTCTCTGTTTACACACAAAGTTCAATCTCGGCTCGCCTCATTTATGCTCTAATGACAGGAGGGGTGCGGCTGGAGGGAAAGTAAAAGTGGATGTACAGTAATTTGAGTTCATGTATTACCATTAAAGCTGCTATCCGTGGAATAGTGTTGTTAAAATAGGTTTAGTAGCTCTGTATACTGACAGTTTTCACTGAGCTAGTGTTTGGTCAGTTAGTGTGTTTACATGCATTTTAAAAGTCCGATTTTAGTCGGACTAAGACAATAATTTAGTAAACACGTTCATAGTAATTCATAGTCCGATTACTCCTTCAATTTTTCCTCCTTCAATTTTTCCTCCACCTTTGACCCTGAAGTAGAAGGCAACGACGTATAAACTGCAGTACTGTTTTCTCCTCCACATGTATACTCGAACTTGGCAAGTTGTCCAATTGCCTGTGTTAGTGGGACTATGGTCTTAGCTCCATTGAACTGTCGATGTAAACATACTTAGTGACATGGATGCGTTCCGAATGTACTCATAGGTCGTAATTTTCAAAATTTGTGAAATTGTAATTCTAAATCAACTCGTTTTAATTATTTTTGCCCTGATATCACAACTTAAGATTGCTACTCCGAGCAAGAACTATATGTTCTAGGTTTCTTCTTGTCGAGGTCACTTTTTATCTCAATGAGGCTTTTACCTGGTTTAATAACATATAGGACATAATGTTTATTTGCGATATAATATTGCGATATTTCACTATATAAAATTTCCCCCCATCCTAAATATGTATATATAATTAAATTATATATATTAGCTAGGTTCGCTAATTAGCAACCTTAAATATGTATATATAATTAAATTAACTAGATTAGCTTGCTAATTAGCGAACCTAGCTTTAACCTTTTCTTAACTTGTTGACACCAACTGCTCTGCTCGTTCGAGTATTTGTTGTAAATAAATGCTCCCAGCAAACATGCAGTGACATATGGAGGAGAAAGGGCGACGCTAACAGCAACAACGACGTTAGCCAAACATTAGCTCACAGACAATGCCGCTAGCAGCTCTCAAAGTGATAGAAGAGCATGTCAAACTCTTGCCATGGTCTCTGGGATAATATCAGTTCAACTATCTGTGCAGCTTACATAATAACATGCTTAACGTGTGCTTTTATTGTGTATTTTGTGTGTGTCAATTGTTTATTCAGCCCAGTTGAAGAGAAATGCTTAACTAGTGTCAGTGAATTACAGCTAGAAGTCATCAAATATACTGTATTTGCTACGTGATGAACTCGTATGTGTATGATGTGTGTTCCTGTTCTTCTGGTTATTTTAAGGCCACCGTCCCTCATTATGTTTCAAAACAACTCCTCCTGGAAATATCTTGCTCACTTGTTCCACCATCAGCATGCTGCTGACTGTATATGCTGCTGCTGCTGCTGCACAGGCACAGGCACAGTTTACAATGAGCTTATCAGAAGCTTCCTGGCTGTAAACACATGCTGGAAATGGAAATGATATGAGCATCATAAACAGTAAATACATTTCTCTTGAAAGGACGGGGAAGATGCATCACAGTGACAATAAGAACAATTCTTTCTAGCATTAATTTGCTACTATGAGTCTAATTTATGTGCACGTAAAGGGCAGATACATTAGGTGGTGACATAAACCATGAATTAGAAACATGGATTCATTTATTTAACCTTTATTTACCTGTTTATGAATGAACAATGTCGAATGTCTGTTTACACTCCACTCTTAATTTAACTTTTCACATGCGAACTCTGACACACGCATATGTAAAGGATTTGTTTTATAACCACTTAAATTCAGTGTAAACACATAACTTTGTCTTCAGCGCTTCATCGCAGCAGCAGCAGGATGCAACTTACATCTAATGAATGCTTCCTGTTTGTTTACATCTCTGCAGGGAAGAGAGAGGACAGCACGTGGCACCGTCCCTGGCTTACCAAAACAAAAACATCCGCTACTACATCGGTGAACCTGATATGTTTCAGAAAATGACGCAGTTTCTCTGGACACATATCGGTACATCTCTGTGGTAAACAATGCGTAGGCCAGTGTCGGTATATGTGAGGAGCAGTGTGTCCTCTGCTTAAGCTGATTATCGCTCTGCGTAAGTTACTGTTGTGGTTGTAAGACATTAGTGAATGAGATGTACAATAGCACACGGTGATGATGGTGATGATGGTGATGATGGTGATGATTTACACACACACAATCATCTTTATTGTCCCTCTTTGATAAACTGACTGTGTTTATCGGCTTCCTGTGCCGTGTTATCTGATTCTTTACTGCGCAGATCTGCTGTGCAGCAGAGATGGACCTGCAGACGTAATGGTGCTCATATGGCTTCATAATAGATGCATGGTTGATGGGTGGATGGATGGATGGATGGATGGATGGTTACAGAAGCATGGAAAAAAAAAAAACAGATTTGTGTTGCTAAATATGGCACAGTAAATGGATGAAAGGAAGAACCAACTTCATTTTCAAAGCGCGGTCGACTCCTGCGCTGACTGGAAACACACTTAATCATTTTATGGTCCATGCCAGACCTCTAAATAACACACACACACACATTCTTGCGCAGCAGCCTTACTGAGGACTCATAGAGATAATGCATTTCCTAGCTCCTTACTCTAACCTTAACCATCATTATATAAACCCTTAACCTAAACCTAATTCTAATACTAAAGTCTTACCCACACTGGATGATTTTCTCTGACATGGAGAAGATTCTAGGGATTTGGGATCTCACAGAGATCGTGCGTGATTTAACGTGACTTCAGAATATAAACAGACATGGAGACAATGTTTTGTGCTGAGAAATGCAAAAAACTGCAAAAAAAAGACAGAATCAACTTGGCTAAAAAAAGACATCCATTTCCTGGTCAACTCGCTCTCACTGGTTATTGTAGGGTTCTGACCACGCCCCCAATCACTGTACAGTTGTACATACCAAACATATGCACGATTTGATTTGAAATCGGGAAGACTCTGATGCATCCAATGACATTAAAATTCTGTCTGTTAATCCCTCATACAATAATTATAATTTTATAATTATGTAATTTGACCAGATTCAAATCAGCCTCAAATCGGAAGACACCCACGACCAAAAAAAAAACCCTTTTAAATTGGTTTGAAGTGTTCCGTCTGCTGAAATGAAAAAAAAAATCATCACCTTGGGAGTGAAGTGCTCACTTTGTCCACTTTGAGCATGTCTCTCTCTCTGGGTCTAAATTTGTCCTGTGTCTCTGTCTGACTTGGTCTTCTCAGGGAGGACGGGGGATTATGGGAGGTCAAAAGTAGAACCGTCTGCTGGTTGTTATTGTTGTTGCTGGTTTGCGATGCCTCTGGCTGCTCTCGTCCTCTTTTACTAAAGGTTACACTGTAAACAGAGGAGGAAGCTGGAGGAGTTTTGGAGAGTGGCTTTTGTTTTCATAGACGGTGTTTACCTGCCACCGGCACCCCATGCATGCTTGCGCTTAACAAGGTTCATGACGACCAGCTTCTCTAATAAGTACATTAAGATTTGGAACACAGAATAGACCTTTTTTAGTGGAACACATTTAGATATTTGGAGATTATCTCTCAAGTCAATGTCTCTGACAACGGTTTTCTCTGCTTTTTCACCGGCTCTGCCATGATGAGTGTCTAAAATAATACTATCGCTGCCACCTGGCTAGGGAGAGTGTGTTTGGTGTTTCTCGCGAGACCCAAGACTCCCCGAGACTTCCTGAGTCTGAATCTTGAACTTGCAAGTCCAACTCCAGTCCGACTAGGCGTATACATGCAGGAGTAATCAGACTATGAATCACATTATCCAGGTACATTAGTCCGACTAAGACTAGCTCGATTTTAGTCAGACTAACATGTTTGCATACCGAATTTTTGTCTTAGTCTGACTAAAATCTGACTTTTTAGATGCATGTAAACGCACTGACTGACTCCAAATTAGGGCACAAATCTTGCAGCTTAACGCACAAACACTTTGTAATGCAGGAAAAACACAAAGACTTCTTGAGTAAAATGACACAGGTAAAAACCTAATTGATTTTTTGATGGACCATTGAGTTTCTAATGCTGCTGATGGTCATTCCGACCTTGACAAACGTGTCTATGTTTGTGAGTGAAATTGAAAGAGGGACACACACAACGTTGATGATGAAAGCAATCTTTAGGGGCAGCTCACATGCAGCACCTAAAAACACATGAAGAAACACATGAAAGGAGCCAGAGGTGTTGGCAACCAAGGCGTTTGAGGGACGCACTCCTGTCGTTACTAGGCAACCAAAACCTGGGAGCGGCTGAGAGGCCAAGGCTCGCTGAATAAAATCAACACATTAAACATAAATAAAGATCATGGATTATCAGCAACAACCAAACCCACCAGATGCCTGTCTGTCTGAATGAGCAGGCATCTGGGTAAACCCTGAACCTACCCCATGCATGTAGGTTCAGGGTTTACCTTAGAGCCATCGCACTCATTTTTTCAACTTCTCATTTACACCAATTTAATGCAGCATGCCAGAGTGGCTTCAGCTCAGGCAGAAGAAAGCAAACTCACTGCAATTTCCTCAGAAACTTCTCTTTGTGGATTGACTTGACGTGATACAGCCTTTTCAAAGAATGACAGCATAACCCAGCCCCCCAGTTATTATTAATAAGTCTCAAAATGTTCCTTTTAAATGATTGTTCAATTGGTTTGGAGTGTTCCGTCTACTGAAGTGAAAAAAATTAATCATCATGTTGGGCGTAAAGTGCTCACTGTGTACATGAATGAGCTTGATCTCTCTCTGTGTGTAATAAAGACAAGCGATATCAAAATAAAAGACAAATTCCACCTAGAGTAGAACAGACGCATCAACACCCAGAAAACAGTCACGTTGCAATAGGAGCCATCACATTCATCTTCTCCATAGAAAAGACTTCTGCTGCACCAGTGGGTTAGGGTTCGCTCCCCCCGCCGTACAGCATGCACCTGCTGAGGTGACTGACCTCCTCCTCCATGACTTAATTAACGATTTCCTTCCGTAATGTGGAGTCGTCAAACAGACGCAGTCGGCATTCGGTGACTGCATCTGACAACATTAAGCTTCTAATGACAAACTTTTGACCCAAGTCACGAACGTTGTAATGGATGAGCGTCCACATGTGTGTCACATGATGGACAGAGACAAAAAGGCAAGTCTGTGGGACGGGGGTTGATAGTGTTTCCACTCTGAATGAAATGTCCGTCGACAGGCTGTTCTTCCGTCTTGTGTCTTTTTCCTCTTCTTGTTCAGTCCTCGCAAGTCGTAAATGTTTGCAATTATGTGTGAACGAAAACACAACACACACACACACACACACACACACAGACCTCCAGCCTAACCCACGGAAAAGCAAACACACTGAGCCGCCGCCGTGTGAATGTTTAACTGTATGTGGAAAGTGTCTTGTGTGTGCAAACGGAACATATGTGTCGACGAGTGGTTCTCCGAGACATTTGATTATGTGACAGTGTATCACAAATATTCTGTGTGATTAACCGCAGTAGAATATCCACAGAAAAGTCTTTTCGCAACGTGCAAATAAGTTGCCACTTTAATAGGCACACAGGACATTTAATTAATTGGCAGTGAGTGGCACCTGGTGTGGTCTTCTGCTGTCTGCTCATTCTCCTCTGACCATTTTTACCACTAGCGATGGTTGTGTGTGGAAATCCCACTAGATTACTGGTTACTCCTGGTGTAAAAATCTGGTTTAAAGTCACTTTAATCACTTGTCCTCCTCATTCGTATGCTTCTCTTGAATGTCAGCAAGTTCCGCTTGACCATGTGCATATGCCTCGTGACTGGCTGATTAGACATTTGCATTGACGAGCAGTTGAACAGGTGTACCTAATAAAGTGGCTGATGATTGTATGTGCGTACATGTGGGTATATGTGTGCCTCTGTGTCTATGTTAAGAGAGAAATATCTATACACAGTAACACTGCAATATTTTATGGTATGATACTGTATTGGTTCTTTGACGTTCTGCATATATATATATATATATATATATATATACATACATACATATATATATGCAAATAATACTGGCAGTGATTCTTTGTTAGCAGGCTTTCGGTAATTTGACTCTATATATTGTGTGCATAAAACAATTTTGTTTTTACTATGAGTTGTTTTTGGGGGGGGCGAAAATGAACAATGAACAGCCTATTATCCCAGTATATTGCAACTATAGATGTATGTCTATATACAGAATTAGAAATACTTATATATATATATGTATATATACATATACATATATATATATTTCTGGGGTGATTCACAATCTATACAAAAATCAAGTATCCTAAGTAATATCTATCTATTTATAAACAGAGGAATATGAATTTTGTACAATATGTCACAATATGCAAAACAGAATAAATTAAATGCCGACAGTCTAAAAATAAGTGAATTAAAACAAGTAAACCTAAGTAATTAAGTGTTGGACTATGCTACAACAAAATAAATGGGAGCACAATTGTGCACAAAAGCACTGATGACCACAGGCAGGAACAACTGTATAAATACTGTAATTATAAGATTAAATTAATATTGAGAACAAAGAGTGGACAGAGAGAGGCATGTAATTATTCGAGAGCTTGAGCAAATAAACCTTAGTAAGAATAGTTTATTGTCCGATTTGTGGCGTTTATTTTGCATCTGGAGCAGCAGGTTGTTATAGTAGTAAGGGAAGATGAAGATGAAGATGAAGAAGAAGGAGCAGCAGCAGCGAGAGTGTCTGAGGTTCAGCTGTAATCTGCGCCTGCCGTCTGGATGTCATGTCCATGTTTCTTTCACATGATGAAGCTCTCGTCCCCGACCGTCGCTGGCTGATGAATGGACAGAATGCTCGGTCAGGGAGCTGTGATGCTTTGAACGCTCGGTCCATTTCTCCCTCCACATGGGGCAGCTCCCACCTAAACGATCGACTCAAAACATAACAGCAGGCGGCGGGAAAAGAGGGAAAGAATGGAGGGCAAGAAAACAAGAGGTGAAATGTAGACTTTAATAAAACTTTAATACAGGACACGAGGGAGGAAAGAACGGAGGACGAAGTAAAAAACAAGAACAGGAAGCAGATGGTACGAGGTAGGAAACTGTAAAAGGAGAGACAGTAGATAAACAAGAGTAAGAGGAATATTAATATAGGAAAGGAAGAGAAGAGGGCAGGTAAGGAGACGGAAAGGTCAACAGGAGAGGGACAATGGATGAAAGGAGGGAAGTAAAGGAGTGAACAGTTGAGAAAAGGAGGGTAAAAATACATGAAAAAAAATAGGAAAATGAGGGAGAGAATTGATGGTGGAGGAAAGAAGAGCCAAAATGGAGGGAGAAACTATAATATACAAAGAATAAAGAACGTAAATAAATAGTTTTGTGTGTATTTCTTGTTTGGTTGTGCATAGAAATAAAAGCTTACATAACGATTTATGATTGACTCCTGTTGACAACTACTTCAGTTAGCTTGATGACCAGTGTTTGACCAGCTGCAGGTGGATGGAAGTTACATAAACACATATGTTAATAATGACAATTAAATAAATATATGTAATTAATATAAACAAGTATTACATTATTACATGTATTTTCATCCAGCAGGTGTCACGGAATTTACAGTATACTGACTACAAAGGAAATGAAAGGAAAAAAGGTAGCGTGAGGTTATGTAAACACAGCATCCATGCTAAAAGTACTGCGAACTACACTTCCCAGAATGCCCTGCGCGAAGGTAGCGTGGACGTGTGCAGCTGTCAGCATACACATACTGCACCCTTCTATCTCTCTTTATCGCCAGGAATTGAGAACTTTGCCCTCGGTGTTGCGCAGTTTCTCTGTCGCAGGTGAAAGACATTCGCTGAGTGTTCACTCCTGTGAGTGAATGAGCCTCAGTGACGGTGATAATCCGGCGGGAGCTCGTCCCCCTGTACCGCTCGACTGCTGCGGAGGACTCAACAACGTGGATTACTCAAAGGTAAAAACGTCAAACACCTCCAGTGTGGAGTCTCCGTGTTTCTCTGACCCTCACACATGGCCACGAAACTGTCCCGACCACCTGCGACTCTCGGTTTCACTCGGTTTAACTCGTAATGAGTTTGAGCTGCTTCTCAACCGGAATTTGACTGAGGGCTTTTCAAAATAAAAGCACATGTAGCTTTTTAATGGTTTAGTAATACATTTTTAATATGAATACAAAAAAGGAATACCGACCACTTGGAGATTATTAAACTTAAAGGTCCAGTTTTAACATTTAGGAGGCTTTATTGACTTTATTATTTTCCATAAAATATGTATTTGTGTACTGACTCAAATGTGTGCTTTTTCATCTGTAAACATGAAGATGCCAGTATCTATAATAATGATTGCATTACAGCCTAAAATCTTACCGTCATCAAGATTCCTATCAACATTTTGAGCCATAAATACCTCTTTTGACATCATTTTCATTATGTTGCAATAGTCTTCATTGCCTCTGCTAAAATAAAGCTTAAAACTGTCTTTAAAAACTTGTCTTCCATATAGTTGTAATTACTTATCTGACTGTTTTCTCAGTCTGTTGTCATTCTTAGTTTGAGAATGATTCCCTGCAGTGGTTAAGAATCATCTTTAATAGAATAAATTATAAATAAATGAGTATAAAATTAAGATATTGTGGGTTATGAAGAGTCACGGCCACCAACAAAAATTAATGTCACTCTTTGCCTTTGAGAAAGTAATTACTAAGAAAAACAATAACACTGATAATGATCATTTTTATTCTGGTTAAGCTCAATGTTGAGAAAATTGCTACAGACTAATTGTTTTTGTATTATTTAAGTTCATGGTCAGATTTCATCCATAACCACATTCGAGAGATCATTTGTTTTTTTGTCAAAAAAACAATTAAATCACTCAACCGTTGTTAGGTTCTACCTCTCTCTTCAACACTAGAATAAGATATTATTTTTACACACACATTTGCTGCATTTATAGTCTTATTCCTTTTTTTATTTTATCTGCCTATGCTCCACCGATTTAATCTTTTTTTTTAAATAGACTTTTTGTTCTTATTTGGCCCCCAAAACATTGTTTTTAAGACATCAACAAACACGCTTTAAAAATAAACTGATTTCCTCAGAAGCCCTTTAGCAGTAAACACTGGACCCATCACGTTGTGTTGTTTTTACTTGCTTCTCTATCAGGGTCAACACATAATTGATTGAAAAATAGAATCGAACCAGCAGTGTAATATAAAATAAGAGGTCAGTCACAGTCCAACTGTGAGAGGAGTTACATTTCTTGTGGCTGATTTGTTTTGCCCCTCAGGCCCAAAACCCTGATTTGATTCCCCCCCCCCACAAAACAAAGTGAGGACACTGAAAGACCTGAAAGACACTTTGTTGTCTTTCCATCTCTGGCGTCATAGGACTTAAACTGGGAAACCACACAGAAGCTCCCAGCGTGTGACAGGGGGAGAAAAATGTGATTTGGGTTATGACAATCAGAATGATAAATGAAGTGTGGTGAAGTTCATGGAGTTTTATTACAGGCGGTGTAGCCCTTAAAGCAGAGGTCTCAAACTTGCAGGTCCGCAGGCCACATGTGGCCCCCTGACTCAATTTAATGCGGCCCACCACTTCCTATGAACTGGAACTGGCCCGTGAACTCCTTTACTTGTAGCTAGATTATAGACATAATATAATATTAAATATGATTATTAACTATTGTCATGAATGCTGAGCAATATTCTAAAAACAATAATACATTAGGTTCTATATGTATATATCAACCTTTTATATTTTATATCACATATAATGCACAATTATTTATATCAACGTTTAGTAAAAACAGTTTTTGTTCCATATCTTAACAAACACTTCTTCTGTGAAATATCATCATGAATATTGATGATTTTAAGGTAATTTCCTGGTCATGTGTAAATAGTTATACTATTTACACATGACCAGAGTGATCGCTCATTGGCTCCCAGGTCACTTGAGTTCAGGACCCCTGCCTTAAAGGGATAGTAACTTTTTTTTTTTTTTTGCATAACTTATTGTCAGATGGTCAGTGCTAACAGCACCATGTGTGGCCATAATAGACAAAATCATATTTGACTTAGGGGGTCCAGAAAGGCTTGAGCCGGCCCTGTTCTGCTGCCTCATCTATTGCGTTTAAAATGTGTTATTTTTTGACTTTTGACAGACTTGCGAAACAAGATAAAAGTTCACCAGCAGCAGTACTTATGTCCTTGTGAGTTAAAAATGCTGATTTTGTCTTTGGACTATAGTGCAGGAGAGTGAGCAATTTGCAAACTACAGTTTCCAGTCAGAAAAGACTGAAAGTTAAAGCAGGAAACATAGTACTAAGACATCATAGACATAAGCTGTGTCCCACAGCCACTTAATATCAGAATATAGTAGCAAAGGCCACATTTACACAATGACACCTTTTTGTTCATGTCTAATGTGTCCCTCACAGATGGACCTGACCCCGATGGAGGATTTCCTGAAGCACCTCTCCTTTCAAGACTCCAGTTTTTGCATCGCCGTGATCGCCATTATCTTCAACCCCCTCTTCTGGAATGTGGTAAGAACCGCCGTGGAATCGTCTTGTAGATGTTACGTCTTTCGAAGCGATCTCATGCAGCCTCACACATGGCCTTCATCTTATATAAGCTCACTGCGGTCCAGGAATATAGACATGTGCAAACCTATGCAAGAAATGTGTTTCATTAAGTCATAGTCAACACCCCATGATATCTCATCAGACATGAATGAACACATATTCATTGCATGCAGTATCATATTCAGCTAAGGAGACTCAGGGAGCGTTTGCAGGTGCAAGTCTGAACACTGTGTCCACACATGGGCTGACACGGACTATTTCATGGGCTGTCTTTGTCAAACCAAGGCAAAGTGTCCTGAAGGTGTCCCTGAGCCCTGATTACATCGCCCTCCCTCCCTCCCAGCGTTGTGTTTCACAGACAGCAGAGATGTCTGCATGAACTTAACAACTTAATCGGATATTGTTTTTAAACCTAATTTCATCTTCTGAAGATACGTACTGATTATAGTCGATAGCTAATGAAATGCACATCGCATTATCTCCCTTTGTGGAATCAGTGTGGTAGTATTGTTGACTGCTGTGCACGGTTGAAGAAGTTAAAGAGTGATAGATTGTGTATAAAATGGATTATATAATCCCCAAGTCCATTTGCACGTTGGCAAATGGACTTGGGGCAATTTAAAAACGAACATGTCCAATGTGTAGGAAATATGGTGCTTTTCCGTTATACAGTTCTAGCGCAACTCGACTCAGTTTGACTCTACTCTAATAGTTTTTTTTTCACTTTTCGATTAAAGATATATGCTTCGTTAGTACCTGCTCTGGCAAGATTCCAATCGAGATACTAAAATGCGACGTCGACAGACTGCCGGTCACTGATAGGTCAGAGAGTGTTCTCACTGGAAGAGTCGTGAGCGCGACGTCCGATGCAGGAATCAATCACCAAACAATGCTGAACTGTAGATCAGTTAAAAAGACTTGAACAAATCCTGCAATCATGCGTTAATCTCCAACCTTTAGCAAGGCCATTTCTAAAATCTCAATATTTAACAGAGGAGGTGTATTTAGCGACAGCACTGCTGAAAGCCAGCGATTGTGAGCCGAAACGCAGCCCGTCCAGTGACTCTGTCAGACGTCACTGGTCATGCAGAATGTGCTAAACTAATGATTCAGTAGCACTAAAAACAACTGCTCTCCTTGTCCCTAGTTTGTGTGTTTGCCACATATTAAAGGATTGATTATTCAGATTCAGATTCAGAAAACTATATTTATCCCTCGAGGGGCAATTCAAGGGCAAAGTGTGGATCATTGAGGGATACAATGTAGGACATCGAGGAAAAGTGCAGTGGATATAGTGTATCATGTCGGCAGGAAAAGCTTCTGCAAAAAAATGAACAGCACCGGTGTCAGAATATATTTTAAGAGCTAGTGAAAGTAATGCAGGGTTCACAGCGCGTTGATCGAACAGGAGCAATTGACAAGATGCATTCAAGAAACCTTGTAAACATCATTTTTATAAATGCAATCATTGATATCAATGATTGTATGAATTGTTGTTTTAAATGACTCTAGAATGACTTTTTTATATCAGTGGAGTGGCCATGTTTTTACAGTTGACCAACTATAAAGATCTTTTGTTTTAGGGTTTTTTTGGACGCTAACTGAATGCCACATAGATTCACTCACACACTTTGGATCTTTGGGTGAAAGGGTGACCTTGGACTCAGTTCACCCCTCATCACACCTCATCACACAGATACTGTGTGTCTTTGTACAGTACAGCACGTGATCTTAAATCACCCTTTTTGTGCATTGTGGCGGAAGATGAGCTGTAACTGGCTGTAATGGGGGGTTATTGAGGTAAACTTACTTAGATAGACAGGTATTAAGAAACCTTTCTTCTTGTTTGCTTGAGCTACGGAAAAGGTTCCCCGCTTATATTGAGGTGGTGGCGTTTCATTTCATTTGTCATCTCCCATTGATTTCTAATGTTCCAAGTCACATGTCTTTTGCACGTGAGGGCTGAGATGACAGCCCTTTTGATGAATGGAAGAGGTAGTGTGTGTGTGTGTGTTTCTTGCGGTCATTTGATGCGGGCAGGCCACACTGTTGCCTTGTTCCACTGGTGTCCATGTGTTGCATGTGCTGTGCTTTTACCTCAGTCCTGATGACCTTGAAAGTATAGTTTGTACAGCAGGAAACATTTTCTTCAATTTTTTTAAGCGGCTGTGTGAAATACAATTTGACTCTTAAGCTGCTCAGTTGAAATTCTTTATTTTTACTAGTAGATCATGCACTAAAATAATAAAATAATAAAGGGTGAAGCATCTGTGCTTACTGGTTCCTCCAAATTGTCCCACTGAGAACAAGTCTGGGTTGTTCTGGTTTACTTTATTTGCACTGAACACAGTGTCGTGTGTGTGTGTGGCTCAAGATGTACCATCTCCTAAGCTTTTTCTTTGTCACGTGGTGCAAAATATTTACATTTAAGAAGCTAAAACAATCAGAAATCTTGTTTTAATCATGAAAAAAAGCTTCATCGATTCATGGAGTAATAGTTTCAGCTCTACATATACACATTTTCTGTTAATAAAAGTGCGCCTGTGACATTTGTTACATTTGGTATTGGATATTTGGCTTTTCGCTGCTGCTGTATACACACAAACGCTCCCTCATTCAGGTCTGATAATATTGCGTGACAGAGACTAAAAGTATGCAGCGTACAAAGGATGTAGATGTTGCTATGGTCACTTTATGCTGCGAAACCACAGGGTGAGTCCGTCCGTCCCATTCCACTCACTGATTCTCCCGCTCTCAAAAGGTCATTATGTCACAGTGTCGCTGGCACACTGACCTCCAATGTCACCAGCAGCCATGGTGACCATTATACTGTATGTGTCTGATTTTAAAGCCAGAATCACTAAAAGAATGTTCCAAATATCAGTTAACAGTTGATTGTTCCGCCACACACACAAACCAAATATTGATTAGATCTTGATTAGTGTATCTTCTGATGAATCACGGTGTTTGATGTTGTGTGTGAGGCCCACACAGTGACTCATCCACAGAGTCTTTAAAAGCCTCTGGAAAGAGCAGATGCACTTTGGCAGACTGTTAAATTGTCTGTCTGCCTGTCTGTCTGTCATTGACATCAGCATTTCTATCAACTTTGGTCATTCCGTGACTTCCGAAAACTCCTCAGCCAACCTGACACCGGAGAGCGTGGTTTTCAAAATTGGAGGTATTCGAAAACTGTGGCTTTTATTCCAGCAGTTGAAATTACCCTTACCTTTTTTTTTTTTTCTTAACGGACCCTGACCATTGCATTGAATTGTGGCTTTTTGTGGTATCATTTGAACATCCTGTTTTTGTAAAAGCTTTGTGATTTTGTTGACACTTGAGGAGTCAGCCTGTCTCATGGTTTTCAGCTCTGGTTGCGTTCACCGTATGGGAGCCACTTTAGTTCTGTTGCTATTGTGAGCCATTTTTCTTCCCCTACAATGCATGTTTTCCCGTTTTTTATGTAATACAGTAAAGTACAGGGCACACACTACCATTCAGAGTGGCCCACAGGCTGTGTAATATCTCTTATCTAACAGGTGCAATGCATCACTTCCTGTTTGACTCCGCTGGTTGTGCCCTATTGGTTGAGAACTGGGGCAGGAAAGATATTAACATGCTTCAAATTCATCGTGAACATAATGCCCAGCGTGATAACAATGTAAAGGTATAATTCCTAAGTGTCATTATCAACACTGACTCTTTTTTGACCACTTGGCAAAAGGCCTTGTACCTTGTAAAATCTGTGTCTCCTTAAGTCTGCGATATCTTGAGAATGCATTCATGGTTTTATCTTGCCATCAGATTGCCTTCATGAGCCTGGAAACTGAAGTTTTGGACTGTACTCTACCAAACTGATTGATTTGACAACATGGCATTACAGGAGTTGTTTTAGATCTTTCAAGGTGACATACACTTAACAAACGAGGCAGCAGTTGACATTACATGTCATTTAGCAGACGCGAGGGGTGGAATCGAACTTGCGACCATGATGTTTTTCGCACATAGGGTACCGGTCTTAACCACTGAGCCCCGCCACCCCCAGTTGACCAGCAGCTCCTGTGCCAGAGGGTCAAAACTCTTCTCTTCCACCAGAACTGGTGGTTCTAATGGCGAGAAAAAGCGGTGAACACATCTTCAGTGTCTATTCTCGACACTTTTCATCATTGATCCTTCCGGTGCGACTCCTCTCGGCGTCTTTGTTTCCTTCCTTATTCTTGCTTCATTTCTGCTCCAATTCTTCCGCTCCCCACTGTTTGCTGCTCTCAGCCTGTCCTGCCGCTCTCATCCATTGTCAAAAGCGGGGTCAGTGAATCACACAGTCGTGATTGTCTTTTTTTTTTTTTTGGTTCCCCTGCGTGACGAGGCCTTCGTCTTTCTTTGGTTCTTATGGCTCACTCAAACGTCTGTGTGTCTTGTCTTTATTACCTAACAGACTTTGTTAAGTCAATAATAAGCCAAAAAAAAGCTAGTGAAATGGGGTAATTTTAGCCAGTTTCATTGCTGTGGACCAGTGTAATCAGCCGTTTTTTGGGGGTCACCTTTCCGGCCAATTGCCTGCCTTGCATACCATGTTGCAACACCTTTCATGAATCCAGCCAGAGCAATAAAAAGTCAAGAAAAAGAGTCCATAAAAATGGATGAGGCCATTAGACGATGACTCTATTGGTTTTTATGTAAGGAAATGACCATAATATTCCCCAGTGGGATTTCAGTCAGTGAACATTTTCCCCTGGAAAAAAAGGTTTTAGCGTCAAGTGTAGTTTCAGGACTTCTTCAGTACAGCATGATGTCAATATTGTAAATGATGGCTCCATTTAAATCAGGGGTGTCAAACTCATTTTTGTTCAGGGGCCACATACAGCACAATTTGATCTCAAGGGGGCCGGACCAGTACAAATAGTAAAATAATAGCATAATAACCTATGAACAATAAGAACCCCTTTGTTTTTTCTCCTTTCTTTTACATTTACTGAACGATAATTTTACAAAACATGAAATTTCTTGAGAAATATAAGTGCAATTTCAACAATATCATGCCTAAATGTACTATTTACACAGCACACTGGATCTATAAAGGCACAAACATTTAGTCACGGGTATCTGGAGCATTTGACATTATGTTTAGATTAGTGTGAAATTTTAACAAATTCATCCTGTGGGCCGATTGGACCCTTCTGGCCCCCGGGCCGTATGTTTGACACCCCTGATTTAAATGGACAAAGCACAGCGTGTATTGAGACACGGACGCAATGTGATTGACAGCTCGAGCCGTGCAGTAGGTTCATGGTGTCGGATGTAGGTGTAGGAGCTCATTCAGGCACAAATTCAGGAAAATGGAGGACATCCCCCAGATGGATTTGCACAATCGTTGAGAAGAGCCCATGTGCACGCCTTTTAAATGACAGTCTGGTTATCCCGATCAATGTCATTGTATGAATAATGGATCCGCGTTGTTGCACCGCCACACTGCGGACGTGTCCTCGCTCACAAACAGGCTCAAAGTAGGCCTTTAACAGTTTTCTTGTTACATGAGCCTCGCGGTCATAAACCCAACTTTTTAGCTTCGGCTCTTGACTCGCAGTGGATTCTGCATGATAGCCTTGTGATGAGTTTCACTTTGCTTTTGTAATCAATGTGTTTTGGTTTTTTTTTTTTAGTTCAAATCATCAGCCGCTTACATAAGCGTGTCTACTCCGTCAGTGACACTGAACTTTGTCCTGCAGGCATGAAAGGGGTATTTAGCTAAATCACTGCCTTGTTTTTCAGCAGCTGATTTTGGACTTCGCTGTACAGTCGATGTTTTTCAGAAAATCAGAAAAGAAAAATCAGAAAAAGTTCCATTTGAATCAACACTTTCTATGATTTTCTGACATTTTATGCACCAAAAAACTAATAATTAATGTTGCATCCCCGAATAGGATAATTGAAAAGACGTACATAATCTCTGTGATGCTTACATTTAGTTAAAACTGCCTCTAGTGTGTTAAAAGTCAACTCAACTATATTTTGCTTTCCTTAGTTCAATGAAAGTAAAAAAAATAACCCTGACACAGATGACAAATCCAGCTGCAAGGTAACTTTGAACTCATTAAATATGTTCCACATTAGAGATTCATTTAACTAATATGAGGGAGGGGAGGGTTTTTCTCTCAGGCCTTTGACTTTTTTCATTACATTTGTGCACTTTTGAGTTTTTCTGGAACGAGTCATTGTGATGGAGTTTACACTTAAAGTTCTCCGGTGGAAAAGTAAAAAAGTTAAAGCCACAAGTGAATTTAAACCTTTCTTTTTTTAATCCACATTATTTGCATCTTTTATATCCTTGCAAACTTGTTTCCTGGGCAACAGAAACAGTAAGAGGAAATTAGGCACATGATATGAATTAGAGATCAACAGATGTGTACTTATTTATAGCTTATTTAATCCTTGTAAATAAGTGCAGCGAATATTATGGTCAATGGTAATCCTTTTTGTAGGCAAATGACATTGAATAACAATTTAATAATAATACCAAAACATACACTTATATTGTATCATTTAAATTGAATATTTATAAACTAAACATTAAATACATGGAACTGAATGAGAAAGTTTTTGTAAAGTAAACTTGTGGATGAAATAATAGTGTTTTTTTACATATGTTACATACTATCCATTAAATTCAGCCGATGCTGATTCCCGCACGATTCCTCATTCAAATCACATCAGTTCTCTCTTTTCTGGAAGGCACAGAAGATCAGGCTCAGCAGATACCTTAACAGTTTCAGTCAGATCTGCTGCTAAATGAGACAAACGCGTTAGATAAATGTCACGGTGACACCGAGGCTCCGGGGAGAGCGGTTCGCCTGCTACTACTTAATCTCCACGTCTTAAGCTGACATCTCAGCTGGAATCGAGTGCACGTCAGGCTTTAGATAAGAGCGTGTGGGAACAGACTGTGTAACCACAGCTGCACGAAGGCTGCAGTGCAAGCACTTTTCTGCTGACCTTCACATAAAGAGGCAGCAGGTTCAGCGGGAGAGGCTTGAACGAAATTGTTAGAAATCGCATTGGAAATGATCTATTTTTGAAACCGCTGAAAAGGAGGTGACTTGCAAACTGGAGCGTCTGATGTAACATGAGTGTTTTCTTCCGTCTGAGGGCCAGAATTGTTATTCATAGCTTAAAAATAATCACAATGGGTGCGACAGAGGCAGATACAGTTAGGGATGAGCTGATATTATCCAAACATCCGTAAAAATGTAAATAAAAATCGTGTTTATTAATTATTTTATGGAAGTATATGGAACATGTGTTACACAGTTGGAGAATTATAAGCTTAAAAGGTGTAAAATCAGACTGATATCGGCGTCATTAGATACTTGAGGTTGTGATATCAGTACCGTAAAAGTGATATCTAGCCATCCTTTGATACAGTAGTATATCATAATTCCTAATCCTAAATATGTTGCCACTTTATCTACAATGTAGAGATAGCAATGCTGAGATGGACCTTGATTGGTGTCAAAAAACATCTAACTGTGACTTTTCTGACGTACTGCAGTTACGATCCGACTTGCAATGTTATTTTGTTTAAGTCACGCTGCACCTCAATATTCACTGTGTTGTAGATTTAAAATGCGATTAAGCGTTGTAAAGACTTGACTTGACTTAACATATTAGCTAATATACTCTAATGCAAGAACTTCCATAATATATAATGGGTATGTAATACTTTTTAAACTGCACAGAACAAAAAAACAATATATAAATAGAACAATTACATAGCAGCCTTTGTGAGATTGGATTGTTACAAATTGAAATTTTGCTTTGAAAGATTCAAAAATTGTTTCAACCGTAACTCAATAAATAGAACAATATTAATATTTATAATTAGATTATATATATATATATATGTATATATATATATATATATATGTATATATACATACACATAAATATGTATAAATATATATATGTATATACATATAGATTCACACTTCAAATTATTGAAGATTTATTTATTCATTCATTCTTCTTCTACCGCTTTATCCTCCACCTGGTGGTCGCTGGTGCCAGTCCCGGCTGACATAGGGCAAAAGGTCACCAGTCCATCACAGGGCAACATCGAGACAAACAACACAACCATCCACTCTCACACCTACGGTCAATTTAGAATGTCCACTTTGCCAAATCTGAATGTTTTTGGACTGTGGGAGGAAACCCACGCACACACGGGGCGAACATGCAAACTCCATGCAGTTACTTACCCATTAGAGTGTTAACCACGACACAAACCGTGTGGCCGGAGGCATATTATTAGTTTAAAATGGCATGTCTTCCACTGCTGGAGATCACAAAGTCTACTGAATCGTTACTCGATCATTCTTTCTCTCTTTCTTTCTCCGCTTTTGAGCCATGAGCGAAATGTCAGCAGTCACAGAAATAAACTGAGAAAAAGAGCACATGCGAAATTGCTTTTGATTTGCACATAAAGTGTAGCCCCCATGTTGCGCTGTCTTTCACGGGTGGCCCAAAGGCTCCTGATTCTGCACATGACAGAACAATCAACTCCGTAAGTCGTCAGCTGCTCGATTGTCAGACGGAGCGAGGCAGAGAGAAATGGAGAAGGAGTGTTTCATTTCTTTAAGAGGTTGGATGGAGAGAAATGTGATGTGGGGAGGCGAGAGAATGAGATAAACCAAAAGTAAGACTGCAACGTGATGTCGGTGTGACCCTCTCAAAATCGCTGGTTACAAACTGTAAATTAAAATGAGAGACGAAATGTGAGACACGTCTTTGTAATTAATATGTAACGGAGCAGAGAGTTCATAATTTCAAGCCCCTGCCCCACTGTGAATCTTCCATTTGTAAAAACAGCTGTGATTGGTTACTGGCCTTTTTATTTCACTGCTTAATTATGTTATTATTATTATTATTATTATTGTTTTATTTAAAGTCTGTGTTACTTTCTGATTACACTCATATTTGCAAGCTAATTAAAAACATGTATTAACCTTATTAAACTCAGTATACTGTATGTAATGATTTAATGGCCGCAGACATGTAAAGTAAACTGAGAACAAAGCAGTGGGGTCATAATTTACCGAAATACTTCATATAAAAAACCATATTTGTAACGGCATCAATTCATTTCCAGTAGAAGAGACCGTGTGTTTGACTTCAGACTCTTTGGTTCTCATGCTGTCATTATAGCTACTGGCAGAGACTATTTTTATGAGCTGACGCACAAGTGTTGTACACACGGGAGCGAGCCTTTTTGCTGCGACACAAATTTAATGGCACTTATATTTGGGGTGTAATTAACGAGGTTGCATGAGTCGAGGAGTGTGCATTAAAGTGTCAGAGTTTGTATGCTGCTTCTGTGTGCATGTGTGTGAAACTTTATAGTTTATTTTTTTTTTATATATTGTGATGTCTGATGAAGAGGCTCTTTTCGTATGAACTGAAGTGTGGGCACGGATGCATTAGTGTAATAAGTGTGGAACTTTCTGTAAGGAACTAGTGCAACATCTAATGGTGACACTGCAGAACAGGGAACTATGGTGGTCTTTGCGTACCAAAAAGGGATGTATATATATATGTACACATATATATGTATATGTATATATATATGTGTATATGTGTATATATATATATATATATATATATATATATATATATATATATATATATATATATATATATACATACATATACATACATATAGTAACTTGTGTCATAGAGCTCCACGTGCTGACATACAAAAATTAATTTTAAGCGGAGAATCACAACACTGAACGCAGAATTACCCAACATGTAGCTGTACATAGTATTAGCTAGCTATGCAGAAGCCATGCAGCTAAATTAAGGCTATGTACGTGTAGGTCTAAGCTAGTCAGTGAGGCATGCTCGTCTTTTAGGTTTTAGTTGTTTTTTTTTTGTCCATGGTAAAAGAGACTCATGGTTGTACATTTAACTAACAATTTAGGTAATATTGTTGGGGCCAATTGGCATTTCCAACTATGGTGTCATTGTAATACCCTGTACATTCCCAAAAAATGAATGATGTAATAAGCTGTTTTTTGTGGGGGTCCCTCCAAGTGTGTGGCCCCAGTTAAATTTAATATTCAGTTTTTATACTGTCGATTAGGTTAAATGCAGAGTGACCACAACACACTCCTGTAACATGTGGAAAAACCCAAAGCCTCCTGGTTACTGTTACTGTTATGAGTGTAAATTCTGTTTTCTCCCAGTTTCACTTAATTGGGTTTATAGCTGTAATCAAATAATCCAGGTTTTTTTTTTCAGTAGCTCCACAAATGTAATCTCCACTCTGCCCTCACAAGTAGAGGTTAGCCTCACTTGAACAAATAGATGCCATCCGGTTCATGCATTATCTAGCAGGGGCATGCATGTGGCAATGAAGCCGATAGAGCAAACAACGTATTAAATATCAGCCAGTCTTTTCCTGCATATGGAGTGACTCTCAGTCATCGGGTCTGTTCTGCCCAGTGACCTACATCTCTGAAAACAAATGCTGTCCACCTTGTCTGCTGCGGGAACTCGACGTCTCTTGCAGCTGAAGCTGTCGCGCATATCATCAGGAGAAATCTGGTGAGAGACATATTAAACACTATCAATATATCTGTATACTAAAGTTGCAAGCTGCTGATCAAACGACGATTTAATAGAATAACAAAATAAGTAAAACTCGGCGAGTGCTGTGAGGAAACAAAGCGTCTCTGGTTAATGCTGCTGAATTACGTATTAGTTGCTCTGGAGTTGTGGCCTCACAAGACTTTGATGCTGAAGATAACGGACAATAACAAAGCAGCGCCGAGTCTCTTATTTAGTCCATTATTGTGCATGTGTATTTATTTCAGCCAGGTGGTAAGACATGCTCAAATGGATATTCATGGCTTCAGCAAGCGACAAAGGATCGAGTTCATTTGCTGTTAATGATTTTATTCACTCGACTCAATTCCACTGATTGCAATTGTGAGGTGACCTTACATGGATCCACAAGGAAATTTTGTCTAGCAGAGGAGTGATGCATATGCTTTGATTATACACACATCGTGACATAATTGTACGCATATTATTGATGAATCTAAATAAGATGTTGCTATTTTCTCCTGTTCGTATGTGTCAGAATCCTTTATGCTGCTGTAACAATGATTTCTCCAGCATAAGTTTCTGCAGCCGAAGATAACTACAGAGTCTTAGCTGACCTGTCATATGTCGTTCCCTCCAGGTTCAAGGCTTTCATGTCTGTCCTCTCGTCAACTTCCAGTTTCACGGACCGTAAGACCCTGACCATTTCATGAAGGCATAAAGACATGTGTTGTTTAACCATAGTCACAGTGTGACTCATGTTTGTGCACCTACAGGGTTATAGTCGCGTCATTTTCCACATGACAAGCAAACAACATTCTGAGACCAAGGCTGTGTTTTGGGGTTATTTTTCCACCTTTTGAAGTAGCTAACACTGTTTTCGTTTTATGACCTTGATAAGATCCGGTTCATTCTAATGCTCTAATGCTCTTACCAGAAGTAACACAAGGACAACACATTATTGCATAAAATAGGGCTTTGTGGTAGCTCTGCAAACTGCATGACATCATTAACCATTGAAAGATTCTGTTACCTTAAATATGAATACATATGTAACATTTTGGCTACTGTAAGTACACCACTCAAACATGATATAATATTGTTTTTAGATATTGTAATGCAGAAATGTTATGTATTATATCTTTAACTAGAGATGTTCCGATACCATTTTTCCCTCCCGATACCGATTCCGATACTCGTGCTGTCGGTATCGGCCGATACCGAGTACCGATACCGATACCAGTGTGTTAAAAAAAAAAAATCATACTATGCCTGCGTGTGATACTGTGATATGATTATCATTGTGGTAAGGCCTTGGTCAGGTTAAACCTTTGTAAAACATGAATGAATACAGCAAATGGAAGCCATTTGTTTTTATATTTATTTTTAAATAGAACAGTATAAAAAACAGTAGTGCAACAGCAACTTAAATAAATGTAGGAATAATTATAAAAAACAAATTGAAGTGCAGCCATTATGTACTAAAATAAAAAGGCATTTCAATCTTTAAATAGTGCAGTATCGTGGTATCGGATCGGTGCCTGGACTCCAGTACCCGCCGATACCGATACCAGCATTTTCAGCAGTATCGGAGGCTTTTCCGATACTGGTATCGGAATCGGAACAACTCTATCTTTAACAAGTAGTTAAACAGGCGTACATAATAAAGTGACTGTGTTTTGGTGTGTTAATTCCTACCACCAGTTTGACAATTGGCCACTATCACAAACACATAACTGATCAGCCAGTTTCCTTGGAGCCAACCTGCAGGCATGACTGAAATCATCACTGTTGTCCTGTTCTCACATTTTGGTCCATATTTAGATAGAATATTGAAACAGCATGAGCTGCCAGTGTTTCCTGCACTCCTGTTGACAGAACGTCCACAAAGCATGAGATATTTTTAATATTCAATCAGTGTTTTGTGAATTGAGTGAGGATTTAATCAAGATGTTCCCAGTGTGCCTGTGATCGGCCTATGTTCTTGTTCTCCCCGTTTACTCCAGCTCAGACACATCAATACACTTCTGTCTGCGCGTTTGTGTGTGTGTGTGTGTGTGTGTACTGTGTATCTGTGGAGATTACACATTAAGTCATAATCAGCTGCTGATCAGGCTCCTTAATGCACAATTAAAAACTTCAAACTGTATTCCTAGAGAAGTTAAAAATTGCCTACATTTTCTGAACTGTAGTGTCACATATGCTGGGTTTCCATCATGGTACGGTTCAGTTGCTTTTTGACTGAGAACGGTAAGCCAGTGTGGGCCGTGTGAGCGGGAGACGTAGTAGATGTTGTACCAGTGCGATGACAACAAACACTGAACACAACTCAACAATGGAGGACATCCAAACATCCTCGGTTTGTGGCTGTTTGTCTGAACAAGACTTCAAGCTTTGTATGAGAATAGACCGCGAGCGTTGAAGAAACGCTGCTTGCAGGGTGAGTGACGCCTTTCTGTCGGCTGTTGTGAGTCTAGCGCCACCCATACCATATTGTACCATTTACTCTGGTACTTCCAAGGGAAGGGTACTGAAAAATGGAATTGGAAATGGAACAAGAAATGGAAAAATGGTACTATTCCTAATGGAAACACATCAAAATTCCTATCGTACCGAACTAGAAACACACCCTAAGGTCAGGGTTGCGTTTTTGATTGAGAACAGTACCAGTGCGATAACAACGAACAAGGCTCAGCAATGGAGGACATTTTGCTCTGGTCCCCAAGGGAAGGGTGCCAAAAACTAAAATGGTATTGCTAATTGAAATGCAAAAGAATAAGTATCGTACTGTACCAAACAGAACCATTCCACTCGATGGTAACACAGCTTTACTGTGAGTTCTGTGTACTCAGTGTATACTATTAAGGTGCATTCTGGGCGATTTTAACTTTGTTTTCCAGTTTCTGCTGCCTAAATGTTCGTCCATTAAGCAACATCAGACATCAGATGGTCCTCCTCCATTATTCCGCCCTAATGTCCTGACTTCAAACCTGATTCGAGTGCCTGTTTCTTAAGATTGAAGTGCGTCGATGTGGGCCCAGAAGGAGCCTGTTACCTAAGCCTTGATTGAATTTGTCATGGAGATCCACTTATTCTGCCAAGCAGACGCGACTCCCCTGCGCTCGCCTTACCCAACACCTTCTTTTTTTTCTTTTTATTCCCATTTGCGTGACAATTTGACAACATTATCAGCGGACTGAATGCAGACCACCTTTTCAGTGAGTGTTTTTATGCTTCGCCTCGTCACCTTTGAGGGATTGAAGATGTGTTAAAGGAGAGTGCGAGTAGGTCTCCAGCTCCCATAGTTGCTCTAGGAATAGATTTATGCAGTGACCTGGTGTAAATGACTGACTCATGTGAATGGTAGAAGATGATAAACAACCAGGGTTTAAAGAAAATGGGATGCAAGAAAAGGAAGAAAAATACACAAAATGTGTATTTCACTCATCCCAAGTAAAACATTGAATTATGTCTCATTGAAGTGCACAAAGTCTTTATATTGATGTTTTCAACCATTGATTTTTTTTTAATATCGACAAAATGGCGATACAACTGTGGAACTCTCCACCTCTAATATTTCAGTGTCTATATCTGTTGTTTTTTTTCTCTGAAATTTGCATTCACCCTTATGATCACTTCAGTGCTACCTACTGCACCTGTGATTACGCCAAGTCTTAAAATGCCACATACCAACACGGAAGTGTCTTAACGTCGTCTTTTTACGTCATTTGCACTCACAAACATGTCACAGGTGAGGCTAAATCTGACCATTATTTCCTCCATTGTTGTTGCTTTTGTTCCCTTTTTGTCCTGCTCACTGTGTCCCAGTGTCTCACGGAGCAGTCGTTTGAATGTCTGAGTCAGAGAGGGGCTTTTATTTTCGCTGCAGTGTTCCGTCTCTTCTTGGTGTGGACAGAAGAGAGGAAAAGAAGAGTAGAAAAGGTCGAGAGAGAAAGAGCTAAACCTTGTCATCTCTGCCACAGGTGGCTTTCTGACAGCAGGGAACGCATCTTGAAAACGACTGTCCATATTTCAGCGGATGTTCTGCTGCAGTTGCTAAAACACAGACTTATAAAGTTTGATTTTTCCCTTCACCTAAATTTTCTGTGCTCTTTCTTCTACCTTTCCCCCGCCTGAACATAGAAAAAGTGTTGCCATGGCAACATTTCTGTCCTTAATGTTTTGCTGCATTTCATCTGCGCACTTCCCTAGCCCACAGCTGACTGTAGTTTGTCAATAGATATGACAACATCTCGTCAGGGCTGTATTTACAGTCGTGTCCTTTTTACTTTCAGTGTTACATAAGTGATGTTGAGTTTATCAGTTTAAGGTGGACTGTGTGTGTGGAACAGTGATAAAATCTAATTATTTGAGTCACAGTGGAAGAAAGCTGTAAACACCAATTTAATGTTTTTAATTATAAATTATAAATAAATTATAAATCTCCGTCATCTCATGTCGTTTGCCAGGTGGCGCGGTGGGAACATCGAACACGGAGGATCTCCAGAGTCTTTGGCAGCCCTTACCTGGCCTGTTACTGCCTGGCATGCGTCATCATTTTGCTCAACGTCTACCGCAGCCACAGGTGAAGCATCACATCTTTCTCCTTTAATCTTGTTCTCTTCTCAAACTCTTTCCTTTTGCATCATTGATGTGTCATGACCTGGAAGCGTAGAGGTTTTGTTTCTTAAATAACTCAGCAGATTGTGTTACACCTCCTTCAGTCTACTGACTGAACTCTACTGTTAACTACTCATACAGAGGGACGACATGACAACTTCCAAAATATCTGCCTCATCTTTCCCCCAAACAAGGGTTAGTGCTGTGTTGTAGTGTTGTGTAGTGGAAGCTTCGAATAACGGCCGATGTGCGTCTCTTTTTTAACGGTAACATTTAATGCTTAATGCTGCAGTTTGTACAACGGAGCGATGTAGGAAAAAAGGTAACTGAAAGGTAAACAGGAAGTTCAGCAGCCGGAAAACCAGCACGTTGCTTACTGCACTTCAAAATAAAAGCACCTGCGGTTCCACGTTTTCAAATGAATGAATGAGTTACCGTCAATAGCAACAGTTTCTTTCACGTTCACGCATATAGGATTTTAACATCCCTTTTAACAGTTTTAAGCAAGCTAACTTAAATCATATTATTTAATTATGTTAACTTCAAGGCAACAATTAAACAAAACTACTGTATTCTATTTGCTGCTATAAAATATATAATATAATAAAATACACATAAAATATGTGTATTTGGGTTAGTCTTGCAAATGAAGCCAATTATTAAAAAATCTGTGCATTTTTTTATTTGAAAAATACTCCTATGTCTGTTCTCTAATCAAATAAAATGGCAAAATATTGATAGTAATCTCAGTGGTTGTATCTGCCAGATCTGGAATGATGCAACAACCACCAGATGGCTGCATCTGTATCCGAGATATTAGGGTTTATTTTTGGTTTATTTAATTTCCACTGTATATATAGTCATTGTTGCTGATATAAAATGGCAGGCTACTATCTGAACTTTCTGAACTTTTCTCTAAACTACGTTTAGTTTTGTTTCTAGTGTCTGAGCTGAGGCTCTTTGGTTTTGTTGCATTCAAGTGTTTCAGATAAAGTTTGTTTCTGCCTCGATGTTCTTCCTTCTCCCGTCTGCTCGGTAAAGTGTCAATCCATCACCGCTATCACACAGCAACCAGTGGAAGCACACGCCCTGCACTGTGGATTAAAGCAGTGACAAAACACCTGTCCACTCAACCACACATATACAGTATGCTAGTGTGAGAAGACTTTTTTTTTCTTTTTCCTTCTGCCTCTCTGTGATGTTTGTTGCCGGGCAACAATGCTTTTCTACTAAGCTGCTGAGCAGTGATAAATTGTCTTTCCAGTCTTCTTCTTGTGCTTCTCAAAAGGAAAACAAAAATGCTGATAAACACACTAACCTAAAAATAGTGGCTGTGCAATTTTCATTCACTCTGATTCTCAAGGAGCAGAAGATGAAGTGAATAATGGTTCAATTATTGAAACCAGGGCTTAGTCATGTTAAAGTCGTTCTTTGACAGAACCTGTGGAGCATTTGTGAGTGTGTTATTGCTCTGAAATAACAAAGAAATTCCGATAATTGATTGGAAAATATAGATTGCATGCTTGGCAGAAGCAGCTTTCACATCCTGTTGTGTAACATCCTTTTAAGTCTTCATCTTGGGAATGGAACATATAAGAGATAAGTGACACAGAGATTGTTGACAACTGAGAGTCTAGTGAAACTGTGAGCCAACATGCACAGTGAATCTGAAGCAGTGAAATGTTTTTTTTCCCACTGTTCTTGTTTGTTTTTTTCAGTGACATGTCGATGCTTCTGCTGGGAAAATCTGTTAATTTAAGTCTTAAAAATGCCCAATCTGGGGAGGTGTCATTGTGCAACACAGCAGGCTTTAAATATTTGCACGACACGGAGCAGTTAAGTCTGTTTCTCTGCTCTAAAGTCTATGAAGCTACTTAACTTAAGGGAAGCAAACACTGTAAATAAAAACCACTATTATAGCACTTCAGTTTTACATAACTGTCGCTTTTTTTTGTTCTAGTTGTTCGTTTGCAGAATTTATGTCTAAATAACTGGGCCTGAAATGAGCCTCCTCTGTTTCAAAGACCGGCAGCTGCCACTGGGTTACATGTAGAGCAGAACACACCTTTTTAAAGCTCTGCCTCTGTGCTACTAAATGACGTAAATAAGGAGCGCTAATAGCTGTTGATGATTTTCCTCATCGGTTTACGTACTCCATGCCTACTGTGTTTTTTTTTCCCAGTACAGCAACATGTGGAAGCAGGAGGGATAGTTTGGTCACATGATTTCCCACAGGAAAGAGCCCCTTTTCATTCTTTAAATCAGTTTCCATCGCACTCACTCACACCTACTGTACCTTTTATGGATATGCCAGCTTGTCCACCTCCCTCAAGCGTTAAGAACTGAAATGCGATATTTGAAGACCTGATGAGCAAATGAAAAATGTGCATTAAAACAGGCTGATGGAAACACAACCCAAAGCTAAAGACAGAGCCTAAGAGGCAGTGTAATGTAGTTGTCTACATAGACAGGATATCAAGAGTGGATGTATAGTCCTCTGGTAGCACGGGTTGTCATTGGAATGGTTCAAATCCCAGTCAGGTCAAGGGCTGGCAATCCCCATTGCTCATTGTTAATTGGACACTCTAAATTGACCCCAGCCATGGGTTGCACATCCGGTGTCGTCCTAGTGTGGGTCCCAAGCCCGGATAAATAGGAGGGTTGTGTCAGAAAGGTTATCCGGCGTAAGAATCTCTGCCAAATCAATAATGCGGATCATCCACTGTGGCAACCCCTAGATAGGGAGAAGCAGAAAGCCAATAAAAAAACAACAACATTGTCTTCCGGTTTCCTAAGGAACTCCCAGCTTCCCTTTTCAAACAGAAAGTCTACTGTATGTCCATTCTTATTAGGGATGTCCCTATCTGATATTGATATCGGAGATCGGTCTGATATCAGCCAAAAAACGTATATCGGATTATATCGGACTGCCTCTAAAATCTCCGACCTCCGGCGCTCCGATTCAAGCAGTCCATTCTGCTCCAGCGCTTCTATCCAGCAGCGCCCGTTGTGATCACGTAGGCTGTTGAAGGTTAAAATTTATGTAACCCATTGGTGAATAATAAATGGGTCAGTTTTTCTCATACCTACTGTTACTGACTATTGTTGTCTGTTTAAGTAATATTACTTGATCAAGCCTATTCTGACATTCCACACTACAAAATATGTAATTAAAGTATGTATGATTCGTGCTGATATTGTATCTGTATCGGCCAATACTCAAGGCTGCAATATCGGTATCGTATCGGAATCGGGACATCCCTAATTCTTATAAAGAGTTTATGGCTCTCTCTCTCAGATATATTGTTAGATGCGAGGCAAATATGAATTTATTGATTCAATAATGACTGATATATTTTGGTTACCCCCAGCTTTAAAGAGAATGACATCATGGTCTAGCTGTGGCTGATCCAGGAGCTGAGTTACAGTGCACTCACAGGGGCATTTCAGCTCAGTTTGACACTGTACTGTAAAAAGGCAAACAAAACTGTCCCCAACAGACTGGCCAATTAGCAGAATAATTACCTCACAGGCTTGCCATTGGGCTGCTAAATTACCGGGCTAATGGCGATGTACACCGACTGATTCACTGGCGGCCTAATTAGCGATGGCGATGTCTTTTTATAGCCCCCACCAAATATTTCTAGGCATTTTTACAGTCTCATAGAGGATACGGGGTCGTTATTTTTTATCTGCTCTCCACAGATGACATTTATCAATCAATATTGAATCCTTTTTTAATTTGTCTGGCATTAACACAATGCCATTTGATTTGGGGGAGACTGTGATTTACATATTTAGATGATGGAGATGTAAAAATATCACACTTTCATTGTCCTTGTATATTTGCTAATGTATTAAAGCCTCTTTTAATATTTGCCTAAATGTTTTTTTTATTTCACTAGTAAATAGAAGGCTGCAGAAAAACCTATTATATGGTCAGTGCTTTCCGCAGTCCCTCGAGTCTGAGTCACCACAGAAGAGTCCAAGTCCACAGAAGAGACCCAAGTTTTGGTCCAGAAAATGTTCATCAGTGCTTTTCAAACAATTCACATTTAAGAAGCTTCAAAATCAGACAACTTGAACCCCTCATCCTCTCTTCCACCGATATTGTCAATTTTAGATCAGTTAGGTCACAAAAAAGTGAAGTGTTCTTTGTTAACAATTTGGCGAGGTCACTCCCACAGACCATATTACCTTTTAAGATAGCTGGAGAGGGTTTTAAGTATCTGGGGGTATTTGTTCCTAGCTCTTTCAGATCCAGATCCTTTATCTGTGGCGGGACGCGTTAATCTCATCAAGATGGTTGTCCTTCCCAAATTTCTGTACTTGTTTCAACATATTCCAATCTGCCTCAACAAATCTTTCTTTGCTAACCTGAACCGACAGTTCAATGCTTTTATCTGGCAGAATAAGCCAGCTCGGATCAAAAAAATCCAGTCTTCAGCTCCTCAAATCTGAAAGGGGATTGGCACTTCCGAACTTTCCGAACTGCAACATCACTAAACTGCTACACTTGATCCAGTGCAGTCTTTCTGATACCTGCCCACCTTGGGTTCACACTGAAATGTCATCATCCCACTGCTCTCTGCACTCTGTGATTTGCTCACAGCTGTCCATATGTGTTCATAGGTATCGCACAACCCAGTCGTCACCAACACAATTAGGTCTTGGCTTCAGTTGAGGAAACAATATGGTCTGCTTAGGGCTTCGGCCCGTACTCCAATCTTGAATAATCACTAATTTCTCCCCTCCTGCTCTGACCCCACTTTTCGTATATGGTCGAACAAAGGCCTCAAAACACTTAACGACTTGTACGTGAGTGACACATTTTCGTCTTTCATGTCCTTGTCAGTTAAGTACAATCTGCCCAATAGCCACTTTTTTAGATTCCTCCAAGTACGACACTTCATCCAAAAGCAGTTTCCACACTTTCCGAACCGCCCCCCTGAAGCAGAAATTGACCAATTTCTCTCCCTTGATGCTGAACAGAAAAGACTGATCTATAATAAAATCGGCCTCTTGTGTCCGGTCCCCACAGCATCACTTAAGGGTTTGTGGGAGCAGGAATTAGGGGTGGGCATAGATGACGATCAGTGGAGAAGCGTTTTAAAACTGGTCCACTCCTCATCCATATGCGCCAGACATGGCCTTTTACAATGTAAAGTGCTCCATAGAGCTCACTATACCAATGTCATGTTGTACCTGTATCAACCACCATTCAGTGGGGCCTTCACCATAACCTCATCGGGAAGTTGGAGGGTGAGCATTGGGAGGTATGGGGGTTATTGTTGGGGTTTTCTTTTCTTGTCTTTCTCGATAAGCTTCAGTTTACTGTACATATGTCTTGTTAATACTGCCTTCTGTATAGTAGCTTGTTTTGTCTGGAGAAGAAAAAAACTCAGAAAATCAGAAAACTTGCAATGATAATGAAATGGTTAATGTGTGTGTGTGGGGGGGTGAGAATCTTATGCATGAGTTGAATTAGTGTTATTCTTGCACTCATAGTGCCAACAACATTTTAATTTCGACATGACCGCCTAAAAACCCACCCATTATTTAAGAATGAAAACGCAGACCTTGCCGCTCATGCTCACCTCAGTGCTTTTGTCAACAATGATGTAAAGCGGCTCAAATATAAAAGGGACTTTGTCCGACTCCCACACTGGACCTCTCGTCCTTCGTTTGCTTCCTTCTCGATTATCCTCATTTGAATTCAGACTTTTTTAATGACTCATTCTGAAAACCCGTTGATTCATGTCTTTGACCTGTGTGGATCCTGCATTCCCTACAGTCTATATGTGCCATCAGATACAGTCAGTCACAGCTTACATAAGAAAATATACTACCTGGCCAAAAACAACAACAACAACAACAACAGCAAAAGCATTGCAATGTCACATCTAGGGTTGCACAATATTGGACTTTTTGCTGATATTCGATATGCCAATATATTGGGAGTGCTTGGGCCGATAGCCGATATGACATCAATATATGTAACTCCCAAGTCTCTTCTGTAGTGAATTTAACATAATAATTTACCTAAAAATAATATTTGTAGAGGTCGCCGGGCATAGAACTCAAGGAGGTTTTGGCCTATTTAGTCTACTGTTGTCATATCGGCAGATCTTGGTTTGTTCGGCAATATCCAGATTGCTTCAGAACCCTGCCCCTACAAGCTTTTACATTAGATGCTCTTTTCATATGCTGTTCCACGCTGGTGGAACACCCTACCGAGCGCAACCAGAATAGGGGAGTCGCTGTCTGTCTTCAAGAAGCTCTTGTGTCCTAGAACTTCCTCTACCCCTACCCCCTCCCCTGCACTTGGATCCGTCCACTGTTCCCATCTATTGGAGTTCTTTCCAAGACTAGTCCTATGTAGCTTATTCCTCTCTTGTAAGTCACTTTGGATAAAAGTGTCTGCTCAATGCTTAAATGTAAACACAGGCACTGTACGTGGAAGAACGCATGAAGTCCCCTTTACTGGAATGGAATGGAACCGTGTTGACTCGGCCAACACAGACTCTTCTGTCGGAACCGCAGTCATGTATGCACGTGCGTGTGGAAAAGCAAAGTGGCCCTGCAAGGACGTGGAACCCTGTAAAGTACGACCAGGACCTTAGTATATGTGACTTGTCTTCGGGGCAGTGTAGATATACAATTGTGCAACATAAGTTTCTGAAAGAAGGTTGTCCTGCATTTCCCAGTTTTACATCAGCAGTGACCCATTACCCATTATTGCAGTACACTTGAATCTCGCCCATTACCTGCCCATACGTCCATTGTCTCCCCCAGTCCTCTTTTCCCATCTTTTTTCCAATCCAGTTCTCAGCAGTGTGCACAGCCTCCGCCAACAGACCGCTCAGCAGTCGCTCTTTGTGTCTGATGTGGTGCAACAGGTTCCATCACGTTATACCCTCTGCCCTTTGCGACAAAGGAACGACTGCTGTAGGACTCGTGGCGCAGACCTCCTAACCCAGTTTTCTCTGTTTGACCCCAAACCTACTGTAGGGGCCAGTTCTTTCGACAGGAAGTTTGCCCGCATTCATACGCACAAGTGTGTTTCACACAGTTACACAAAGTTTCTTCCGTCCCTGTAACTGTGTGTGTGTTCCATTCACATCAACCAGGCACTCACACCTTTATTATTATTCATTAAATCAGTGTTATCAGACACCTTTAAACTTGTGCTGACTAAAAACAGCATTATTTGGCCTTCAGGAACACAAACAATGAATGATATGTGTTTTTTCTTCTCCTCAAAGTGGGCTTTCTTCGTTTCCCCTCACCTTGAACATCCTCTGTGTTTCTTTCTTATCTTTTACAGCATGTGTTCTCTCCTGGAGGCTGAGTCCCTGCTGTTACCATACCTTGTTGTTACTGCAGCTAAGGTCTTGTGTGGACTTGGGACACAGAGTGTGTTCTGTTGGGTTGTGTTTGATCTTTTGGTTGTTGTGTGTCATTTTTCCTGCAGCATAACAGTGGTGATGAAGGCCCAGGCCCGGTGGGAAGTGATGGAGAGGACAGAGGTTTTCTACACGGGTGTTGCTTTCATGGTGTTGGGTACTCTGCTTGTCGTCAGCAGCTTCCTCACTCTGGGATTCACTGGAACTTTCTTAGGTGAGTAATGGAAGTTATGTCAAAGAAGCGTTACGGCGAGACAATGTAGTATTTGATCTCTCCCCCTTAAGTTGGAAAAGGTCGCAGCTGTCGTAAAACATACGCCATGGTAATGTGCATCCATGTCTTCAGACCAACTTCAGAAGCCAATGTTAATGTGTTTTATACAAGTTAGATACATGGTTTTGTTTTGAAGATATAAAGGAAAACAAACGCAGAAAACCCCTCCGAAACACAACGATAGTGCTACAGTTAGCGTAGCTCACGTTTTCAGCTCAGCTTATAGAACCTACTGACAACAAAGGCCTGTTGTAATACAGTGCTTTTTGTGTAAGAAAATATTGAATTTCCATTTATGTCTGTGATAGCCTGGCAGATGCCATTGTCCATCTAGAGGAAAATAATTAAAAATGGTATATTGTTACCCTATGCAAAACAGAATGGAATATGAGCTTAAAGGTCCACTTGTGCGAATGACCCATTTTCAGATGGACGTATAATGTTTTGTCTCTTCTTCAAGCACAGAACGCCGGCTTTTGAAAATGTGTCACGAGTGAGTCAAGGGGAAAACCGGCCATTCTTTAGCAGCGAACAATCACCACGTCTGGCACGTGAACACATTCGCGCTCATGGCCGCACACGTGAAGTGACACTCGTGTTCTCACTTACCAGACACACACATATTGTGACATTTGCCGCTGAGACAAACATGTTTTTTTTTCTCTTGTCAGGACAAGTATGATCACACTTTTGGGTTGACTTGGGAAAATGCCCATATCTAGTTTCTGGGTCACTATAGTGAGTCATCACCAAGACTTGTATCTGAGCTTCTGCACCAGCTTTGTTCATCACAACATTGAGATGAACTCAGCCCGTCGCTGTTTCCTCCTGTCGACAGAGGGGAGGCAGCCGGAGCAGCAGAAGGTGACAGGAGATGGCAGGAGGTGTTGTGTTCATGTATGAGCAAGAGTCTGCTTTATATGCAGAGCTGGTAAAGCGAAATGCAAGAGGCTGTTGGCACGTCTCACTCTGCGATCTCCAAGATATGGAACATGTTCAACAAAAAAAGCCAACCACATCCAGTGTAGTCCCAGTGCCGGTCCCAAGCCCGGATAAATGGGAAGGGTTGGGTCAGGAAGGTCACCGGGCGCAAATGGCAGCATAAGTGAAAGGGAAGGCCTAAAAGACGGTAGGGAGACCTGCTTTGATTTATGGCTTGGAGACATTGGCACTGTCTAAAAGACAGGAGGCAGAGCTGGAGGTGGCAGAGCTAAAGATGCTGAGCTTTTCGTTGGGAGTGACCAGGATAGAGCTTATTTGAGGGACATCTCAGGTTGAAATAAAGTAAGAGAGGCGCGGTTGAGATGGTTGGGTCACATGCAGAGGAGGGACGGTGATTATATTGGACAAAGGATGTTGGAAGATGGAGCTGCTGGGCAGGAGGAAAACAGGAAGACCACAGAGAGGGTTCATGGACTGTGACCCCTAAAGGGAGAAGCTGAAAGAAGCAGAAGAAGATGACAGCTCAATGAATACTACTACTACTACTACTACTACTAATAGTAATAATAACTTCAATTTCTATAGTGCCTTTAACACCAAACTTTAACGTGAAACCCAAGGTCGCTGTACAAGGAACAGTAGTAGAAAAACAAAGCAGAACAAAAACAATTAGTTGGCAAAAGAGCTGCAACTAATGAAACTTTTTTCTCTGTTAATCAAGTAATCGTTTGGTCCATAAAATTTCTGAAAACGTTAAAAAATGCTCATCAGTGTTTGTCAAACCTGGAAATGATGATGTTCTGGAATATCTTGTTTTGTCCACAAACCAAAATGATTCACTTCCAATGATTTCTTTGTTATATGGAGCATATAACAAAGACACGGAGAATATAGTCACATCTAAGAAGCTGAAACAGTCAGAAGCTTCAAATCGATTATCAAAATAGTTGACGATTGATTTGATAATCAGTTAATAATCGAGTAATCTGCTGGAACAAGTGTCGCTTCAACGTAGATTTAAAAGAGTGCAGGTCTCACTTCCATCTTGTAGACCTTCCCTTTCACTTATGCTGCTAGTGAGAGGTGAAGAAGATTATGATCTGGATGACTGAGAACCTTCACTGACTGAGTCAGTGCCTGGCAAATAGAGTATATACAGTGTGTATGAAGCTTTTGTGCATCCCTGTTCAGTTCAATGATCACTTTTTCTAATTCAAAATGTCTCAGTGTGTGGGATGCATCTGTGGTCCTCAATCGCCGTGTCTTTGAAGAGTTCACATCCATCGGGTTAGTGGAGTCAGCTGTTTAAGTGCTAAAACTAACCCGTTTTTGGGGCTGTTTTTTGTCTGCAAGCTGCAAAACTAATCAGTGCCCAGAAAAATGGAGTGAAAATCACGCAGCGGGAACCAGGTTTAAGAATCAGCAGAAATTGAAACGCGGCTTTTTGTCGAGGCACGTGCGTAGAAATGAGCGTGCTGCTCCAATTACAAAGGTTACGTGGAAATTATCCCCAGAATGAGAGCACACAATTACACCACTGCAGAGATAATAACATGCTATTAGTGACTTATGAGAACTGAGTGCTTAAACACTCTTGAATGATCCAGACCATTGTATTATACATATAATGTATGTACAGACACTTACTGTAACCTTGTCACATGAGATGCTGGCTATAGGTTGCAATAAATACTCAAACAAAGAAAACAATGGCGATTGTGCTGCTGAGAGTTTATCACAGAAAGGAAAAGGTTAGATATTTCTTTAAGTAAGCAGTGTTTAAGTTTAACAAAGGTTATTTTAATACTCTGTAACTAACTCTGGAAATTTAACACTTAAGTTGAGTTGCTTTTTGTCAAATTTTGCGAACTAAAGGGGAAAAAAATATGTTTATAATGATTCACCGACAGCCTTTTGTGTGAATTTGAGTCCTTATATTATGTCGTACATCTCTTTTTTTCAGACCACAAGTTGATTTTTACCTAGAAAGATTAAATGGCTGTTTCTGATTATAAGAAAATTCACTTATTAATCACTTTTTTGAGCTTCCGACCACATTGCACATTACTTTTAGTTTCTGAGTTCTCAGTACCAATTGTAAATTCATCAAACATGTGTCAGTAATTAAATTTTTTGTGACGAAACATCTTGTGCTTCTTAATATTTCACACAGCGTTCTCCTCTGCGAGCAATATAGAGAAAACGACTGATCAGCTCAACAAAAAGGTCATTTATTTAATCAGAAATAAGTGAAATCATCAGCTGTGGCTATGACTGAATATTTTCGACCTCACAGTGGAGTGCCGTGTGTGTCCACATGTTCAATCAGAGTTTCCGTGAGCCTCCACAAACACAAACACACGTAGTGGAGGATATATTCCGTGGGCTTGTGTTGTAACTGGATGTGTCTTATGTGTTCGATATTAATCCTCTTGAGTCACCGTGACCTGATGATTCAAACCGATAAAAAAACAAAAAAAAAACACACACACAATCAAATTAGCCTTCACAGTCTCAGTAAACGTGTTGGCCCACCCAGACTGCGACCGCAGACCCACAACACCGCAGTGATGTCATTCCTTCTACCGGCAAATCCAGGTTAGTCAATTTCATAACCACAAGAAAACAACATCGATGCTGGAACATGGACAATAAAATAATAATAATAATAACAATAAAAAAAAAGGTTTGAGGTCAGAAATTAGGTTAGCGTATTGTTCTGAAGGCCAGCGTCTTCTATTCAAAACCAAAAACATTTGTTTATATAATCTCTTCTCCCTGCTCTACCTGTGGTGTTTTGTGCTTAAATTGTCATACATAATAAAAAACCGTTATGTAACTTGCGACATGAGCGGCCTCTTTTAGGCAGAAAACGGGGCCAGCTCTGCCGCATGTTATTCAGCAGGTTGCTTTTTCCTGACGGTGTGTGCATGCAAAATGAGCGCGGGTGGACGAGGGAGGCATTATCGAAGAGTTTGAATGTTTTAATTTCCTTTTTACAATGAAAATGGGTCATTGTGTGTGTGTGTGTGTGGAAAGTACCTGGGCAGCTTATTGCGTAGCAAACCATAGTACAGTAAGTGCTCAGATTACAGCAAACAATGTTTTGAGTTCAGCTGCCCCTCCCATCGGTTAAAGACCTTCAAGGAAATACTTATTTGTTTCTTTTGGGCAGCTGTGGCAGCACCTGCCGCTATAGACGAGGCAAATCAGATCACGTACATCTGTGGGAAACCATGTTTTGATGGTCCGCCTATGTTGGGTCTCCCTCGTTGGATTTCAAAACACAGCGCTACTTTTCTCTGGACATTTCAGGAAGTAAGCTCCAACTTCTGTTCTTGTCTTCTTTACATGAAACATTACATTAACTCAAGTGTACTTTTTTAACCCTTTAAGACCTCAAAATATCTGCCTGGACTTGTGATTATTTTAACCATAAAAGGGCCAGAAAATGTCCAGTGAGTAAGTGCTTTTGCCCATTTTTTCCCAAAATAACCTTCAATAATATTTACAATTTACTGCATGTCAAAATAGTGTGTTAACAATTTAAAAAAATGTTGTATTAAAAAAACAACACTGTAGTTATACATGAACACCAGATTTTGCGTGTTAAATTTTAAATTTTAAATTTGAACAGTTCCAACTCTCTCCTTTTTGGCGAGAAAGATGCTGATTGGCCGGCTTCCTGCAACAGCGCCAGTGAAATTACCGTAATAACCACCGTCGCGTAATTATGGTAATGCAAATTGCGCTTGCGCTAACGTGTCGTCTGCAATACGCTCGGTGTTACACATGTCCACGGTTCCACTGATGTTAAAATAGTTTGAGACAACCACATATGAATTGGCTTTCTGAGTGAATATACAGTAAATATAAACAATTAACATACATATTAGAAAGAAGGCCAAAATTTCCCCCAGTTTGTGTTCCCACTGCATTCAGAGACATTTTGAGACCAAATTGTTTTTTTTTCCCTTCTATCCTCACCTTCGTTCTCCTTTTTTGATGCAAACTAGTTTCATGGTGCCTCTTAAGTGGGTCTTCTGTGTGAGGGGCCCCCTCTCAACCTAGGGCCCCTGCCGTGCCCACCTTGTTGTGTCGCCCCTGCATGCAATCACACTTCACATTACTGTATCTGTATCTACTGTAGTTTCTCTAAAGAAAACTCATCACATCACATTTACATGATGTTTTCTGCATTCATGTCACCATCTCAAGTGTTATTATATTATTTGTGTTGACAGTTCAACTTCATCTAGTAATTGATAGATTTTCAAGGTTTTGGATTCCATTTGTTTTATTACTCTTATTGTTGTGACTGGCAGCTTGAAAACCTGGCAGCAAAGCCGAGTTGTGTGTGTCACACTCGTGTTATGATGTTTTTCTCGTCGGTGAGTTGACAGCAGGTCTCCTAGCAACACTTACTCTTAAAATGTTTTTCAACCACAGCCATGGCAAACTGCGTCAACAATTACATAAAAAAAACGACTTAATTTGCTTTTTTTTTTTACTTAGAATAAGAATGACACAAATATATAATTATTGTTTTCGTTCTCATTTTTGGTGCTGTAATCTTCCATCTCTCCCTCCACATGTGGTCGTATCATTGACATCAGTAACAGAAAGGTGACGGAGGTGCCGCGCTAACAGGACAGTGCCGTGCCAACGGCTCTCAGTGTGACTTCAGTGTCTGCCGCCGTTCTGCCACAAATGCGTCAAAAGTGACTGTGGAGTGACAAGCGCACAAATATCTGTCAGGTCTTGAGTTTAAAACAAGGCAGCGTGGTCGGCGACAGTGGATACCATGGCAACAGTGTGAAACAGTCTGCCTGAGTTTGAGTCTGGCACCGGGTTCCTCTCCACCTGAACTTGTTGATGAACCGGAGCGTGGAGACACGCTTGGAACCGTTTCATCCTCAGAGCATACACGGCTCCTGCCAAGTGGGAGAAAACACACCAAAGCAGGAAGTGTAAACATAAAGCTGTGTTTGTGTGTGTGTGTTTTGTCATCGAGGTCCATGTGTTTTGTGGTTTTCAGGTGATTACTTTGGAATCCTGATGGAGGAGAAGGTGACAGGTTTTCCCTTTAACATCACCGAAAACCCGATGTATTGGGGCAGCACTGCCAACTACCTCGGCCTGGCACTCACGTAAGTGTGTGTGTGTGTGTGTGTGTATACTCTTTAGGAACCTTTCTGACATAAACACTGACCGTGTTGGGACCATGAGTCCTCATGCAGGCCAAAACCTGGTTTTTATCACACCTCCTCATTCCCTTGAATAAAAACAAGGCAGACAAGTCGCGACCTGCAGGTAATAAATGTTGTTTCCAACTTGGACATTGTTTTCATCTTCAGAAGTAGAGGCTCTGTTGATTCACTGTCCACATATGAAAGAGGTCTGGAGTTCAACACAGCCTCTACTTCTGCAAGCACTGTCGTCAGCTCCTCGAAGCACAGTGATGCCTTCCCGAGCACTCGTTTTAAACATGTCTTTACGGATCTCACTAGTCTCTCCCAGAAGCCACCGCACCATGCAGCTCGCTCGACAATAACCTTCCAGGTGATCCCTTTATTGGTGAAGAATTCTGTGAGCTTATTGACTTCCACAGTTCTTTCAGATCTTCATCTGCTCTTTTGAAGGTTTTGGCATTATCTGAATAAATAACCTTACACAGTCCTCTCCTTGCAATAAACCTCTTCAATGCTAATAGAAACCTTTCTGTAGTTAGATCTGTCACACAGGCATTTTATCCAGCACTTATCCTGCCATCTCCCTATTTAAACCTCTGGATAATATCTGGTCTGCTGGTTTGTTGGTTGAAGCTAGACCGGGAGTAAGAAAAAAAAAAAAAGAATAGCCACCAGTGTGCAAAAATAACTCCGTCTAAATGAAAGTCTGTGGTACAATAAGCTTCTTCTTCAACATTTTCCTGTGGAGTTAATGTCTCACTTGCTTGTTCCAGGTTTTCTTCAGTAGCACATGATGTAAATGTGGTAAATTATAATTCCCCTAAAGAGTAAAATAGATGATACAGCACATAATGGGCGGACACCAGTGTGACTAATAGCTGGTATCAGGTGACACCTGTGAACTTCTGTCGTGCTCGACCAAGGCCCCGCCTCTCACCTGCATGTTACGTCTGTCTCAGAACACCTCACGCTGCGTTTGTCTTACGAAAGCAGTCTCTGCATGTTCTGAGTATGAGAACGCATATAATCGTGGTACATAACTCACCTCAGGAGGAGAGAGGCTGCCCATGGGCATCCACCCACACCGTACATACTCCTGAGAGCCACACATTAGGCCACTTACTGACCTCTCTCTGTGACCTGAATGGCAGATTAGCCGACACACATTAGCACACGCACTTACACTAACACAGGAACACGAGCCGCGCTCATGCTGCTAAATAAATAAGGTGAGGGCTGAAATTGCTGCACGACGCACACTATTTTTTTGTAAGAGAAACTGGCACCAAACTGTTGCCGCTGCTTGGTAAAGTGAAAAGTCGTAACGTTTTGTTGTCGAGCATATGGGGAATTTTTTTGTGTTGCAGCGTTTCTTCATGAAGAGCGGTCGCTCAGTGACGAGGCGTGGGTTCAGCCCGGCGTGTGAAAACCTTGAAACTGTGTCTTCACTGAATGACGGAAGACTCATTCACAGTTTACCTCGATCTGTTGTGAGAAGCGCTTTTTCATTCAAACAACTCTTATTGACATCCTAGCAACCGCTGCCTCCTCATGACTCTGACCCTCGATCTAACCGTCCTGGCTCCGTCCTACATTCATTCTCAGTTTTTTTTCCAAGCTTTTATTCTGGAAACAAAGTGTTGCAGCGTCTGAGTGGGGCTGAGAAATAATTATTTCTGTGCATGGCTCACAGATGTTTATGCACTCCCTCCTCCAAGCCACTTCAGACTGCTCTGCTGATGAAGAGGTCGGTCACATGCAGCGCCTTTAAACAAATGAAATTTTTAACCAATTCGCTTGTAGGGATATTGGCAACCAAAGCCGTAACTAAACCCTAGAAGCTGCTGAGATGACTGAAGGTATACTGCAGCCTCAGTGAATTGTGGAATTGTGTGAATTGCGCTTCCTCTCCTCCACAAACTGATACAGGGGCTTTGTCGGAATGATGGCAGGGTCAACAGACGAGGCCCGAGTATCAAAAGATCCTCAAAGTTGAGATATTTTTATCCCCTTTGCGACTTCCCAGACCAACACGGCACGTCACAACAGATGTGGGTCACAACAGATGTGGGTCACAACCGATGTGGGTCACAACCGATGTGGGTCACAGTGGCTGCGTCACTCTTTTGTGCGCCCCCGCCTTCATTTAATGGAGCGCGTTTGTGTGTGCGGAAGATGCTGCGTGTGAGCGGCGTCTTTCTCCGGGGTCTATTTTCACCCCTCATCCAACTGGAGAGAATAAAAGAAAAAAGGGAAAAACAATCTGTAATTTTAGCGTAACCTGTTGCTTGACACCAAAAAATACCTGAGCAGTAGAATACATCTCTCTGCGTAAAGATGCGTTGATGCTTCCTTACGTACTCCACAGAGCAGTGATGAGATTACCGCATGTTCTCCTTGAAGGATTAACTGCGAGTCAAGTCGCTCCGTGATTTTACGGCTCTGTGGCCGTCACGACTCGACAAATGTTCAGGTGCAGAGTGGGAACGACGGAGGCTCGTTTTCCACGTTACAAGTCAGTGACCCATATAAACGATGCCCGAAGCTTTTATTTTTAAGGCTATACTGTAAAAAAAAAAAGTTGCTTTGTGCTGCTTTAAAATGTTACGTCATCCGTGTTGTTTACAGTTGGTTAGTTTTCGATCTGTTGTGATAAGTGTTGATCAGTGTGAGCGGTGTTCTCTGATGGTTATGTCATGTTGTCGATGTATAATAACGATAAATGATGAAGGAGAATCATGATACACTTTGTCTGAACTCATGATTTAATTATCCACATCTTTGTCCTAGGTCATAAGCAGCATCATGACTGGAGTTTGATGGATTAACTTTATCTCTTAGTGAGGCCAAATCATATTAAAGCTGCAGTGTTTATTATAAAAACCAGCTGAGAAGTTGCACGTTAAAGCCGACATGTGGTTATTACGGTAATTTAACTCGCACTCTGTTTCAGGAAGCCGGAGAATCAGCGTCTTTGTTGCCAGAGAGGAGAGAGTTGTCCATAGTTTCCATATTTTGGCCCCGTTTTCTTGCACATTGAGAGACAAATGTTATTGTAAATATGTTCTATACTGTTCCAATTTCAAATTTAACATGCAAAATCTGTTGTTCATGTACAACTCATTGTTTTTACATTGTTAAATTGTTTTTTAAATTGTTAACTGCCAGATATTGGAAGTTATTTTGGAAAAATGGGCAAAAGCACTTAGTTACAGTACATTTTCTGGTCCTTTTATGGTTAAAATAAGCGAAAAAAGTTCAAAATCAGTATCGGTCCAATACTGGTCAAAATCACTCGATCGGATATCGGAGAGATAAAAATATAAAATCCCATGCAGTCCAAAAATATATACCCCATATAATATATTGCATGCTTCACTCTGCACAGACTATAAAAATGTATAGAATTATTATGTCTTTGACATTAACAGCTTTGTTGTTAACAGCTTCATGGTCTAAAATGGCAATGACGGAATAATAACAGTATCGGGACGTCCCTAGTTTTTATTTAAAGGTTATGCGTTGAACTTCTTTCGCCGCCTCTTTCCCCACCCTTTGTTTTATAACCGTAACATTGGCGGGTTAATATACATGGATTTGAATGCTGCCCTCCAGTTATGTCACGGACCGTTATCATGTGTTGAGCTTGCGGGACGGAGCCTTATCTTTGAATGAGAAGAAACTGCTGTGATGCTCTGGCTTTTTTTTTTTTAAAAGGTCATTCATCACCGCAGGCGTAATCAGTCGCACGTCCCTGCACCACCACCACCACCAGCCCCAACTCTGCAGCGGCAGTGGCTCATAATAAACCGCGTGTGTGTGCATATGTAGATGTAAGTGTTCAAAGCAGCCAGACTGTGACAGCTGTGAAACATCTCAAGACAGCTCGGCAGGACAAAGCGTACATTCATGGTTTTATGTGTTTATCACAGTGGAGCCCAGTGTGCCCCATATGTGACTCTGAACGTTTGTTTCTGCATCAGTGTTTGAACAAGAAATAGAAATGACATAATCGTGCCATAAACGCCACTTCTATATGTACTATATACACAATACAATATGCAAACGGTGCTGATTATATAATTAGAGCGAACTGTGTTTATGGTGTCAGGCTATATATAAATAAAAGTCACTTGACGGTATTAGCAAAAGTAAAAACAATAAAGATGGTAATCAGCTTCATTTATGTAACGTTGATAGTGATTATCAAAGAAACCATACCATATTATTGGTATTGTATCCTGTGATTCCCACCCTTTAAAAACACACACATTAAGAACCCAAACAGACCTGGTATTTAAATCCATCCACGGTGATCCAATCCCGGTCCTGAATTCGTACAGAAACCACAATCACAGGTGATTTAAAGACGCAGAAATGTCCAGAATCCTGTCTTCAGGACGGATGAGAGACCGCCTCCTCAGCTGACGTGCTCCGTTTCACAGATGCACACAAAACAGCCTCACGGAGGACACGTCTTTGCGAAAAGGACGTGTTTGAGAAAAACATAATTTAGTTCTTGCAGACAGTCGAGACGTCAGCGTGAGAGAGAGTGAAGGTAAACTCCGATGAGATGCGGTCACAGGAAACTCATCCAGGATGCATTTTCAATGCCAGGTGTGAAGATATGGGCATGATAGGATGGATGTTAAAACCAGATATGAACAAGGCCTAAGACGTGGATAAAATATTGCATTTTAATGCTTCTTTAATGCAAAACAGCGCTTTCAATAATTTAACATAAGTAAATGAAAAACACATCTGTTTTTTACTGTGTACAGATGAACATAGACGTGCATATGGATGTGATTGGTACTTTGAGGAAAAGAAGGTGATAGTAACAGTTTCTCGGTTATGCAAGTGCTTGGATTTAGGCACAAAAAGGCACTTTGTTAAAAGAGTTCAAACACACCAAATGTCCTCATAACATAGTAAAATCTGGTCAAGCACATGTAGGATTAAAACAGATGTTCATAACACACTAGGACTGAAATTTAGTGGAAATCACAATGTCACTATTTTGACATTAACTTAGTTTTTTACTGGAGCATTTTCACAGCGTCTATGGCACATTCATTTTTTTTTCTATTTTTGGAAAATGATTCCCAGGAAGTGAGAAATCTTTTCACTTTCCACGGCATTTCCTGCAATATAATGTGTAAACACTGCCGTGATTACACATTTATCTCGCTAAATAATTCCCCGTCAGTTGCACATCTAAAGATAATTTGTAGGGTTTTTGCAGTTTGTCATTAAACAGGATAAAACATCGGGCTTGTTTTTCTTTTTTATGTAGAAAATAATAAATCATAAACCCTTGCACCAAATGAAATTCATTGGGATTATCAACCTCAACACTGCAGCACAGGCCTTCAGGATGCAAAAGAACTGACAAATCTTTATTTTTGTATTTGTAAAAGAGTTTTTTCATTAAACTGCGGGCTTGTCTGAAACCTCTGCGTCTCCCCCTGACCTTCAATTTCACAGCACTTCAGTGACCTTTTTCAGAAGTGTACCGCTGGACATCCATGTGCTTTTTTAATTGAGCAGGATGATTTCTGTGGATTCCTTTGTCGCTGTAATTTCCCTCCGTGACTTGATTTCCTTTGCTCCGTGTAGGTTATGTAACCCATAGAATGCTTATGTCAGTGATTTGGTTGCACAGAATGTTATTCTCCTCAATTCTGTAAAGGTTACTACAAGTACTTACCCTGAATATATATATATGTATATATATATGTGTATATATATGTATATATATGATGAAAGTCTGAAAATATATATATATGAAGAAAGTCTGAATATATATATAATGAAAGTTTGAATATATATAATGAAAGTTTGAATTTATATAAAACAAATCTGAATATATAAAGAAAGTTTGAATTTATATAAAGCAAATCTGAATATATAAAGAAAGTTTGAATTTATATAAAGCGAATATATATATAAAGAAAGTCTGAATATACATATATAATGAAAGTTTTAGTATATATAATGAAAGTTTTAATATATATAATGAAAGTCTGAATATATATAAAGTAAGTCTAAAGTTTGAATATATATAATGAAAGTTTGAATATATATATATATATATATATATAAAGTCTGAATATAATATATATATATATATATATATATATATATATATATATATATAATGAAAGTCTGGATATATATATATATATATATATATACACAGTATATATATATATATATACAGTATATATATGTGTGTGTGTGTAAAGAATGAAGGACCAGAATGAAAGAACTTTCCTTGATTTGAAGATGTTTCACATTCCCCACATAACAAAAAAGGTGACCCGCATGTCATCCTCGCTGTCATCCATTAAAGCTACATCTGCTCTCAAAGCGAGCGTGCGCTGTGCAAATATGTGCCATCAGTGTTTGTTTGAACACAGCGGGCGCTGCTCCCACAGTCACAACTATCATCAATGAAGTCTATGATTTTGAAGATGACTGCGTATGACCCACATCTCTGTGGAGAACATGTAACAGTGGCCATAACACACATTTTTGAATGTGCTCACTTTTCATCAGCCCGACATATCAGTCACATCCTGTTCATTGTCTGGGACTGAACGAAATATTTGTCTGTCACGGCAACAGAATACATATGTAACCATTTTTAAGGGATCACCCACAGCCTCATGATCACGCCATCTAAATTTGAAGTACTTCTCCTCGTGTAGTTTCTGTTATAACGTCTACATTTCTGTGATTTACATGTTTCTACTATTCTTTGTAAATTTGATGTTTTTGTAATATGACAGCAGGGATGCCCATTGGCTCTTCCCGAGGTTTCTTTTCCCTGCTAGAAGGCTTTTTTTGGGTCGAGTCACTTGCTGTGAAGGCAAACTGTGTCTGAGTCCTCAAGCTGAAACCCTCAACTCCAACTTCCTCAGCATATAAATGCTATTTTTTTTCCAGACCACACACTTTGTTTTCTACATTGATGGCAAACAACACACTTGGAAACACAGTTAAAGTTGAATTAAAGAAAACTGTCCTTTATACTCTTAAACAAAAATAAGAGCGTGCGAAATGCTCCACTTCTTCTTTTCTAACGGTGTTAAAGACGGATTGAAAAACATTGTCGCTCAATTCTATTTAACGAGAGGAACTGTGTTACTCGTATGAACTGGGGGATAAAGACACCACTTCAACACAAGCCAGTCACCCGGCTTGACCGATATTTGTTCTCCCATTTGCAATGATGACGTTTTTTTGTAATATGGGTCACGGTAAATAAAGATAACCACACGAACACACACGCACACAATATGTACCGAGTCATCGCCATGTCAGATGTACACGTGTCACAACCTGTGGGTCTGAAGCGAAGGCTGGCAGCGTGTGTCAGATTTAAAGCCGTGAGCTGTTTGTGATCACGGCAGTTAGTGGGAAAAAAAAAAATACTATAGAGAAACATGTAAATGTGCTTAACATACAGAATTTAAAAAAAGGAGAGAATGAGCGCTGAAAGCGAAGTGAATTTAATTTTTTTAGTTAATTAAAAAAAAGGACACATTACCTCGCCATTGGTCAGACCACAGTCAGACCAATGTGGACTGGTAAGAGTGGAAATAGAACAAATTTATTATATAATTGTGTCAAAGACCAGGACATTTATTCATGTTTATAATGTCCCTAAGTCTGTAAAGACCATGAATGGCATGTCCTTCAACATTTCGTCCATGGAGTTGGCACAAAAGCTTTTTTTTTTTTCTTTTTTTTTTGTCCAAGTCCAAAGCAGATTATAAATTATAATTCAGTGGTGGCTTTTTTGTGTATGGAAAAAAACCCTCCAAAAAAAGCATTAAAAGACTTTGACTTTGTCGTTTTATTCTTCCCTGTATCTGGTCGCCTCCATTTCTGCTGAACTAGGTCACGAAGGACGGTTTCATAAGCCTCATCAATAAGAGTTTTGAGATGAATAATTCATGTTTTCACAATTGCTGGCTTCAACTACTTGTGTGAACAGGTGGTGGGTGTGTGTGTGTGTGTGTGTGAGTGTGTGTGTTTATCTCCAGGATGATTACCAATAAAAGCTGTACAACACCACAAACTCCCGGAGTAAACTAAAACTGTGTCACTGTGTCACATTCTCTTCAGGTATATGTAGGTCAGTGTGTCGTATGCTGTGTGTTTTTCCGCGAGGCGGAAACCGCCGAGTAAAAGTCCTTTTGAACTTTGTTGTTAAATCTTGGTTGTTACAAGGACAATTTAAATGGTTTAATATTCCGTATTATCAAGGTCACTCCATGTTGTCATGAAGCAAGCTCAAACTTTGATTCCGTCTGCATCAAATTCACATATTTTACGGTATTTTAAAGGTTTTGTAAAGAATATATTGTATATCTTCTTCTGCCTACTGCTTCTTTTGTACTTTTTTGTATCTTTGTGTTTTTATTCTCCCTCTCTGTGTCCAGTAGCGCCAGTCCGATCGGACTTGTTCTGACCGCCATAGTCGCGGTGGCTTACAAGGTGGCACTGACATTCGAGGGGTAAGTCTTTCTTTGTCTCATGTCCTGTTTCATTTTTTTATTAAATGAACACATTTGCAGTTGCTGTCAAGAACATTTAGATAATAATAATAATAATAATAACACATTTTATTTGTAAGTGCCTTTCTGGTTCTCAAGGTCGCTGAAGATACATCACACACAGACGTTGAAATTAAATAAAATGGACAAGATCAACACAGTAGGTGGAGGTTAAAAATGAATACAAGAATTCAAAATGCAAAGGGGAAGGTGTGTAAGTGTGGAGGAGCTAAGTTATGGAAGGCTTTGAATGTTAAAAGAAGATGTTTATACATGCAGACGAAACAGCAGGGGACCCAGAGTTCTGCCCTGTGGAACTATGAGTTTTGTTTGACTGTTTGAGGCCCCATACAGACTTGGTGGACTGGGATCCAACTGGTTAGTGTAAAAACCACAGTGGAACTGCAGAGTATCCTTGTACAGATAGGGCCGTCCACATGACGTCAGATCAGAGTCCTGCACCGGGTGGGGTGACCGGCAAGACCCTCATGTGGAGGATGAAGCAGGAGAAGATGGATGAAATTCATAGGTTCACACATGGGAGAAAATTAACTAAACACAGGCGGTCAGCGAGTGACAACGAAAATATATTGGTTTTTCAGTAAAAAAAACAAAAACAAATTTATACATGCATTATAAAAATAAACCACTTTTAATAAGCCCAAATTTCTTTTATTTTGAAAGTCATCAACAACGGGATAAAAAAGACACCTTGGGAATTATGTGCATTGTTCTTTTTAGTTTCATTATGTGTTTGTTATTTTTGTGAGCACACATGGAGGTATTTTATTTCATTTGCATTTTGTGTATTTTATAGGGTTAAAGATTTTGTATTAAAAAAAAGTGAGTGCGTGCGAGTGAAAACAAACCACGTGTTTTAAATCACAGTTACAGGTCGGGTCAGCGGGGCGTTTATTAATGGGTATGGGCGGGTGTGCGTGTGCATGTTAAGTCTGGTACTAACGTTGAAATCCGTCTCCCTTTATAACCAGATCCAGACACCACAGTAAATCTGCCTTCATAATAGTGAACTGAAAACTCTGATCTTATGTTATGTTGTGGCTCTGACACGCTTCATATGTAGGTCATACATACATACAGGTAATTGGGGTTATGTCACTCAAGTTAACAAGGCCACCTCGTTAGGACGGTGACGTACCCGGCACTTCTCGTCCTCTTCTCTTGTGTCGTCTTTTTAAATGTCATCTCAATCTATTCAGAGCGACATCCAAGAGTGGAGACAGATTAAAAAGAGGCCAAGAGTTGATTTTTTCTAATTAGTGTGTATTCAAGCCTCCTTGGTTAGGGTTATTTTTCCTCTTCCTCCCCCTGATGGAATCATTTCTAAAAAAACAAAGGTTGACCTATTTCTGGTCATCTGTACACACACACACACACATATACATATAGAAGTTCACACACTCACAAACACGCTGAGGCCACATAAGCCGCAGCTCACAAATCACAAGAGGAGCTCATCATAAAAGCAGCTGCTGTGTGCAATCACTCGTCAGGCCTGTGTGTGTGTGTGTGTGTGTGTGTGTGTGTGTGTGTGTGTGTGTGTGTGTGTGTGTGTGTGTGTGTGTGTCTTGTACTTGTGGCATACTGAGGACCAGTGTGAGTTTTTAACCCACAGAGTGAGGTCCTTTTTACGAAGTGAGGACATTTTGGCCGGTCCTCACTTTGTTTTCACTGAAATCACTTCCTTAGGTTGTAAACATGCTATACTCTGGTTTTAACAGAGGTCCTCAATTTGGTACAAAAACCTGATTTCCAGCCCTGGTGTTTCACACACTTTTTGCTCTGGAGCTCCACCTGCATACATTTTACGGTACTGCACCCAAATGTCTTTATTTGCTCTCCACTCCACCTGCAGATATTTTATGGTATGGCACCCAGTAGTTCTTTATAGATGTCATCCATTGCTGCTTACAAGCATAACCATTGCATTGTTATGAAGTAGACATTTGTGATTCTCACTAGCTTTTGTAAATAACATAAATTACTGCATTAATGGAACTCCATCTAAATGTGTAGCCATATTTTTTTAGATATTTCAGAGGAAGTTCAATCATTTAATTTTGCTGTACAAAGTTTTTTTTCTTTGAGTTATCCAAGTTAATTTAGGTTGGTAAATACTGTATGCCTGAGCAGTAAACTGCTAAGACTTGTATCTGACTTACAATATTAATTACCAGTTCATGTTTCCTACTATTTTGCATCCCAGCCATGAATTTCATCATGTAAGCTTGCTTAAAGGGTAACTAGTCAGTTTCAGGGCTAGGTACTGCTGGAAATTTTGTCTCCTTTGTAAAGTTGTTCAGAAATGATAATGATGATCTAAGTACCACAAAGGGTCATTCCAATTTTTTTAAAAAGGAGCTATTTATTTACGGTGTTGTCTGGCATTTTCTCCCGCTTACTCTCCATTAAAACATATTTTACACTGCTGATCTCTCGGAATGTTCAAATGTATTAAATAATCAGTGGTGGGCTTTTTTTTTTTTATAATCAAATTAATGTGTGTCTGAACGTGTCTGAATTCAATTACTTTTTCAGTATGTTATGATTATATTTCCAGAAAGAATATGGTTATTTTTTTGTGAAGCTGAGCTGGATTTTCCTGGATGTCATTAAACGCATCATAGCTCCGTGGACCTGCTCTAGTAGTATTGCTGGCCTTTCGTTGAAGCTGCCATTTCGTATTTGGTTATAACTTTGACTGACGTGTGTCGTCAGCCAATCAAAATTTGCTGCATAGTGACAGAACACCCCAGGCCCAGCGACGTGTCTGGCGCTAGCCCCCGCTGTTGTCATCAACGACGTTTGAACCTTTGGCGGGTTTTGAAGTAAGCTATGGCCACTGCAGTAACACCACCGATCCATCATGTTTCTGATCTCCTTCGTGTGCACTTTTCACGGCGAGCGTTTGGAGAAAAGAAGGAAATTATTTCAAGAGGAAAACCTACACCGAAGAGGTACATCATTTACGGTAGTTCCAGTGTTAATGATAAATTGATAACATTTTTTAGAAGTGGTGAGGACAAAACTGTTGATCATAAATAGTGCCGTGGACGCCTATGCTTATGTGGAAGCTTGTTTTTGTGTCATATGGTGGCTTGTGAAATTGCGTTTGCTGAGTGACATAACGGAAGATGTGGCGGTAATGATGCAGTAGCCTATGGATGCGCAGTGGTGTGTGTGTGCGCTATGGTTGTTGTAGATCAACTGTCTCGTGAATATAGAGCATAATAGTGTGTTGTTGTATGTGGTTGTGTTTGGTTTTTTTTTCTTACTAAAGGCCCTTGACTGAAACCCCACGGTACGCTACTGTAAATAATAATATTAAATATTAATAGTAGTTACATTACAGTAATTGACACATTCACATCCATTCACTAACAGAGTCATAGAGCGCATCTATGTGCAGCTCATTTTCTATCACTCTTTCAGTCTTTCATACACATTCACACAATGCTGACACAGCCGTCAAGAACAACGTGGGTTTAAGTGTCTTGCCAAAGGACACATGGACATTTAGAGTAGAGGCAAAACAGGAAACTCTTTCTTAATCTTTGTATCAGAATGTAAGTGAAGTAGTACAGGCACATTTCATAACTCTCTCCAATACACAGATGAGGGTTAATCCCATAATAATCTACAGAGTACATATATGTATATACATATATAACAAATATATAACCTATATTCCTACACCAGAAGCACCACATATTATCCCTTTAACATTACACGCAGCTTTAACAGTGATGAAAAAGAAGAGCTGTGGCAGCATATAACACAGACAATATAGACTTGTGACTAGTCAGCTTGCATTAGCATGCTATCTGACATTAGCATTATTATGATATCTCGCATTAGCGTGCTAGCTCTCATTAGCGATATTAGCATCAGCTTATTTAAAGTGTGAATATAAATGAAGCAGCTCAGAAAAACAGATCAGGTAAAGGTATTTAAACACAGACAACCCATGTGTCTGCAGAACATGAGCTACTTACATCTGTCACAGAAAACATTCTCTGCAGGTGAGGGAGAGGATTGACTCATCAATAATCACATGACTCTGGTTCTCTGTGAGAGAGCACCAGGACCCCACAGTGCAAACTAGACTGCCCACAATAACGCCTGAACAAAATAACATTTTTAACATTTTTCAACAGGCAGCTCACTGCACAAATAATAAGGAATTTACAACAACAAAAGTGCCAATGATACATAATATATGACCAGAATATGAACAGAATTTCCCTGTTTTCCTTGTTTGCTTGTTAGCAATTATTAGCAACTAACTCTGGTTATGTAAGGAAAAAACAAATGCCCAACTTCAGTCAAAGCAGCTGAAATATCACTTTTCATGTTCTGCACATACTTATTGAACAAGTGGAGTGATACATGACTTATTGTTTATTCATAATGGTTTTAATGCACTTACTCATAGCTTCATACCTCGAAAAAACTGTCTGACCTCTGATCTACATAATACAGGATGTATTATGCTTTCAATACTATGTATATTTACTATGTTATTTTGGGGGAAACAATGTCATGGAAGGAGGGGTCATGACCCCTGGCTACAGTGGGCCACAGTGGGCTTGGTCTGCCGAAGACTGTTTTAGGTCTGGACCTAAAACTCAGTGCTGTGTTGTCAGAACATCAACTGTGCTCTCTCATGTCTGCTCTGTGACTAATGTGTAATGTTTCTGCTTGGCTCTGAAGTCTGTATCTGGTTTAGTATAAATAAATAAGCAAAGTATTATATTCATATATATATATATATATATATATATATATATATATATATATATATATATATATATATATATACAGTTATGTGAAAAAAATAGGACACCCTATGAAAACATGTGTGTTTTTTAACATATTTAGACATATGGATATTTAATATCAATTTTAACAATAATGAGAGATTCAAGTAATATAACTAAACAAGTAAAACTGAAGAAAATACTTTTTAAAACTTTCTGTAAAATGTAATAAAATAAACAAGCAATTTCTGGTGAGGAATAAATTAGGACACCCCCACATTTTCCCCAGTTAAAATGGCTGATATCACACATAGGTGTATCACATCAAGTGCACATGATTAGAACATTGTTGCTCAACATTTTGAAGGAGGCTTGCCCTATTTAAACCTCAAACGTTCAGTTTGGTGTGCTCCTGACTGTTGACATGAGCGTGAACACCATGGTGAGATCAAAAGACCTGTCTAAGGCCTTCAGAAAGAAGATCGTTGCAGCTTATGAGTCTGGCGAGGGATTTAAAAAGATCTCAAAAGACATAGGACATTCAAAACAACTGCGAACATGCCCAGGTCTGGCCATCCAAGCAAGTTCACCCCGAGAGTAGACCGCAATATGCTAAAGAAGTCTCCAAAACCCCTAAAATGTCATCACGGGACCTACAGCAGGTTCTGGCGACTGTTGATGTGAAAGTGCATGCCTCTACAATCAGAAAGAGACTGCACAAGTTTCATTTTCACGGGAGGTGTGCAAGGAGGAAACCTTTACTCTCCAAGAGACACATTAAGGCCAGACTGAAGTTTGCCAGAGAGAACGTAGACAAAGAACAGGACTTCTGGAATAATGTTCTTTGGACAGATGAGTCTAAAATTGAATTATTTGGACAACAGAACAGAGGACATGTTTGGCACAGACCAAATACAGCGTTCCTGGAAAAGAACCTTATACCAACTGTGAAGCATGGAGGTGGAAGTGTCATGGTTTGGGGATGCTTTGCTGCAGCAGGACCTGGCCAGCTCACCATCATAGAATCCATCATGAATTCTACAGTGTATCAGAGGGTGCTTGAGCAACATGTGAGACCACCTGTAAGAAAATTAAAGCTGAAGCGGAACTGGACCCTGCAACATGACAATGACCCTAAACATACCAGTAAATCCACAAATGACTGGCTGAAAACTAAGAAATGGAGAGTCCTGGAATGGCCCAGTCAAAGCCCAGGTCTTAATCCCATTGAGATGCTGTGGGGTGACCTGAAACGGGCTGTACATGCAAGAAACCCCTCAAACATCACACAGGTTAAAGCATTCTGCATTGAGGAGTGGGGGACTTTCCTTAGACCGATGTCAGAGACTGGAAGAGGGTTACAAGAAGTGTCTCACTGAAGTTATTTTAGCCAAAGGGGGTAACACTAGGTATTAGGGGGTAGTCCTCAGCTAGAATATGCATTTATGTTGATGTCTTGTGTTTCATGAGTAAAACAATGTTATTTTTTGCTGCAATTATATCACTTTCTTTTCCAGAGATAAATAAAAACAAGATTAGACATTGATATGTGAACATTTCTTAATGAATAACTAACTATTTTATGGGGTGTCCTAATTTTTTCACATGACTGTATATATATAAATATATATATATATGTATGTATATATATATATATATATATATATATATATATATATATATATATATATATATATACATACATAAACATTCATTACGTCAAAAAAATAAATAATCAATAAATGTTTAGGTCTCATTTTAAATTAAGATAATTTTATCTAGTTCAAGAATTGGGAACATTTTATTAATACTTTTTAATAATTAATAAAAAATGTAATATAATACTTGAGAAAAATGGAGAAAATACTTTCAGCTAACTTTCTCTCACTGAACAGAAGTCAGAAAGTCTGCTTTGCTCCCCTCCCCCACCACATTAATGGCCCATTAACAATTATCCAATCAGAGTGCAAGGAGGGAAACTCGGGTCAGATCACAGTCAAGCTGCATGTCATAGAGAGATACAGCAGAGAGGATGGAAAAGCAAAGAAAGAAGCAAGGAAATACTGAGACGGCTAATGAGACAGCACAGGTAAGTTATTTTGGTAACTTTTTTCAGTGTTTGTTAGTAGTATACTGGTAATGTATTATATAAATGTTTTAGCATTCAACAAGGTCGTGCAGCAGTTGTAGGCCAGGCCACATGTTTAGCTAAGCTAACAGCATGGAGAGGTTTCCTCTGATTTCACCACAGAATAAACTGTAAAACACTAAAACAGTGTCAGAACAAGTGACTGTTATAAATAGTTGTGATGTTTTTACATTAACACTTTGGATATTATATTACATTAATATAATAATGTAAAAAAAAAAAAAAAAAAAAAAAAATTGTATTGCACTTATGACTAGCACTTCATAGTTTGTTCTACTTGAAGCTCTTACTTACTTCTAGCTCTTATTTGTACCCAAATGTTTAAATGCACTTTTGTAAGTCGCTTTGGATAAAAGCGTCTGCTAAATGACATGTAATGTAATGTAATGTACATTATGTACACTATTTAATCACAACATATACTGCCTGTGTCTCTTAAAATGCAACACTGAAGAAAATCATTATTTGCACAGGGGTTTTCTTTCCAAAATTAAAGTCACAGTATTTTGAACTTGGTTGGACTTCATTGGTGAAGTGAACACAGGGCCTTCTACAAGCACTGTCTGCCGGCCATATAGCCCACTTATAATTATATTATTATAATAATGATAATAATAATAATACTATATTATTATTGTCATTATAACTGCTACTACTAATAATAATAATTATAATCTTCACAATAATGACTAAAAATATTATTTTTCGATTTTAATAAAATTAAATGTTTTTCTAACAGACTGACAATAATGTCAATAGCAGTCATTAAAGTTGTGATTCCCTGTGCTTATACTGATAATAACTTCGGCGGCTTAAGATAAATATATTAATGATTAATTGAAAATCGATAGTTAATTATCCAAAGTTAGGAGAGCAGAATAATGGTGTGTCTGAGTTATTCTGCACTATAGATATATAGAGTGTTTATTGTTATTGTGATTAATTGTTTCACTTCTAAACAGATGTCTTTAAGGTTTGAGCTGTTGAGGGAAAAACTTTACTCTCCCCCCAGGTGGAAGTGTCCAATTTGATGGATTTATTCGACAGCTCTGATTCGGACAAGATGCAAAACACAGAGACTACGTTTGAACCAGTGAAGTCAGATTCCTCAGACAACCACCCATCAACACTATCATCCACTGAGGATGAGATGCCCCTAGGATCTCAGGCTTTCAGCCTCAGTGTTCCTAAAAGACCACTGCCAGCAAGAGACTGCCACTCATCAAAGCAGGTAGCACTGACAATGCCAGACCTGCAACTAACGATTATTTTCATAATAGATTAATCTGTCCATTATTTTCTCGATTAATTGAGAATTGTTTGAGATTATTTATTATTTATTTATTTATTATATTTATTATTATTTGAGATTAATTGAGAAATGATGATGTTGTCAAATGTCTTATTTTGTCCACAAACCAAACTGATGCACTTTTAATGATTTATTTGTTATCCAGAGCAAAGGATTGATGAAAGCTTAGACTTAAATTTAAGATCAGAAATCTTGTTTTCATCATGAATAAAGCTTTGAAGCGATTAATCGATTATCAAAAGTTGTCAATTAATTCAGTAATTGATTACATTTCATTACATGTCATTTAGCAGACGCTTTTATCCAAAGCGACTTACAATAAGTGCATTTAAACATTTGGGTACAAATAAGAGCTAGAAGTAAGTAAGAGCTTCTAGTAAACCAAACTATGAAGTGCTAGTCATAAGTGCGATATATATACATTTTTTTTTTGGATTAATAATCAATTGATGGTTTCACTTCTAAACAGATGTCTTTAAGGTTTGAGCTGTTGAGTGAAAAACTTTACTCTCCCCCCAGGTGAAAGTGTCCAATTTGATGGATTTATTTGACAACTCTGGTTGTGACAAAGGGCAAAACTCAGAGACTGAGGAATCTGACTTCACTGGTTCAAATGCAGACTACAACCCATCATCAACACCCTCATCCACTGAGGATGAGGCCCTGTCAAAGCACCAATCAAAGAAGAAAAATGTCCGAAGGGCCTTGGACAAGGCACCATCATCCACTGAGGATGAGATGCCCCTCGGATCTCAGGCTTCCAGCCTCAGTGTTCCTAAAAGACCACTGCCAGCAAGAGACCTCCACTCTTCAAAGCAGGTAGCACTGACAATGCCAGACCTGCAACTAACGATTATTTTCATAATCGATGAATCTGTCTATTATTTTCTCAATTATTCAGGAAAATAATGGACAGCATAATCGATTATGCTGTCCATTATTTTCTCGATTCATCGTTTGGTCCATAAAATCTCAGAAAGCCTTAAAAAAATGTTGATCAGTGTTCGTCAAACCTGGAAATGATGATGTTGTCAAATGTCTTGTTTTGTCCACAAACCAAATTGATGCAATTTAAATGATTTTTTTGCTATCCAGAGCAAAGGAGTGATTAAAGCTTAAACTAAACTAATTAAATTTAAGATCAGAAATCTTGTTTTAATCATCTATAAAGCTTTGAAGCGATTAATCGATTATCAAAAGTTGTCAATTAATTTAGTAATTGATTACATTACATTACGTTACATGTCATTTAGCAGTCGCTTTTATCCAAAGCGACTTACAATAAGTGCATTTAAACATTTGGGTACAAATAAGAGCTAGAAGTAAGTAAGAGCTTCAAGTAAACCAAACTATGAAGTGCTAGTCATAAGTGCGATGTATACATTTTTATTTTTTAATTGTTTCACTTCTAAACAGATGTCTTTAAGGTTTGAGCTGTTGAGTGAAAAACTTTACTCTCCCCCCAGGTGGAAGTGTCCAATTTGATGGATTCATTCGACCACTCTGACCCACCATCAACACAATCATCCACTGAGGATGAGGTCCTGGAATGTCCTTCTGAGAAATTAAAAAAAAGAAGTAAGAGACCACAAATAACAGTCAAAACGAGCAAGACAAAAAATGGCAGAAGAGCCTGGGACAAGGCACATTACTGTGTGTATTGTGAAAAGGCTAATATGAAAATAGCAAGACATTTAGAAAGGAAACACAGTGAAGAAACTGATGTTGCCCATGCCTTCAGTTTCCCAGCACGGTCCAAGCAAAGGAGGATACTTCTAGAATCCCTTCGGAATAAGGGAAACTGGCAGCATAATGTGAAAGTTTTACAAGATGGCCAGGGGGAGATTGTAACATGGAAGCAGCCCCATAAAGGTGCATCTCCAAAGGACTTCCTTCCATGCCAAAATTGTTTTGCTATGTTCAAGCGCACTGAACTCTGGAGACACAGAAAGACTTGTAGAAATAGGAAAGAGGAGACAGTGCAGGGTAAAAGACGGGTACAAAAAGCTTCCTCACAACTCATTCCAATCAAGGACTCATCACAGGAAATTCAAAACATTATTCATAGTATGATGCAAGATCATGTCACTTCACATATCAGGACCGACAAAATGATTTGTACATATGGAAATGCACTGTTTGCAAAAAAAGGCCGCGAACAATCGCAACATCGATACATAGCGCAGAAAATGAGAGAACTGGGACGATTTGTGTTGGCTGCAAAGGAGATTGACAAATGTGTCTCCGGTCTCAAAGACTTATGTGATCCCACCAAATTTCATCTGGCTATCAAAGCAGCAAGGAGTGTGTCAGATTACAACACAGAGAAGAGTGAATATGGAAAGCCATCAACAGCAGTTAAAATAGGATTTTCTTTAAAGGGAGCAACCGAGACATGGATTGGCCATTGTTTGATGAGTGGAGATGTTTTAACTGAGAAGAAAGCCAAAAAATTTAAAGAGCTACTTGATACCTCTTGGTCAAGTTATGTGTCGGCTAATGCTCATAGTACCATGGAACAACGAAGGTGGAACAAGGAAGACTGCATACCTTTAACAGAGGACATTGTTTGTCTTCAGAACCATTTGAGGAAACTCGAGGATGAAGCAAAGGCAGAATTGGGAAGACATGTGACCACCACAGCCTACAAAACCTTAAGCGAGTGTCTTCTTGCACAGATCATTGTTTTTAACAAGAAACGTGAAGGAGAAGCGTCGAGATTAACGTTAGAGACATATCTGAATGCGGACACTGGTGCTGTAAATAAGGACATTTTTGAAACCCTCTCACCTGTGGAGAAACAACTTAGCCGAAAACTTACCCGGATTGTGACCCGTGGAAAAAGAGGAAGAAAAGTGCCAATTCTCCTACTTGACTGCACTAAGTCATCCATTGATTTTATGATTAAAATGCGGAGTAAAGTTGGCATACTTCATGAAAACCCGTTCCTATTTGCTAGGATTGGTACGATGACAAATATTCGAGGGTGTGACTGCCTCCGGAAATATGCACAAGAGTGTAAGGCAAGCAATCCAGAGCTCCTGCGGTCAACAAAGTTGAGAAAGCATGTGGCTACGTTATGTCAACTACTCCACCTTGACAATCAGGAACTGGAGCAAGTTGCCCGTTTTATGGGACATGACATAAGAGTCCACTGCGATTACTATCGTCAGACAGACAAAACTTTTCAGGTGGCCAAAATCGGAAAGCTCCTTTTTGCGATGGAGCAGGGAGGACAGGCACTCACAGGAAAAAGTCTGATGACTCTGGACTCTGTGGTTTTTGGTATGTTATGACATGACATGAACAATTAATCTTAAACTTAACTTCAATGTATAAAAATATGTGTATACATAAGTTGGTAATTTACACAAAATGTTTATATTTTTAAAAATATTATTTATTTATATAATTCTCTTGCATACATATATATATATATATATATATATATATATATATATATATATATATATATATGTGGAATCAGATTTGACAGTAAACTCAAGCAAAACCTTCAATGTCAAACAAAATTCTAAATTTGAGAATAAATAAAACTTACTGAAGCAAAAAAATTAGAAATGCAAAACATAATTCACATAATTACATTAAAATTTTGAGTGCTAGTTATATTTTTTTGCTTCAGCAAGTTTAATTCTTTCTTAAATTCTGACGTCAGTATGACATATAAGTTTTACTTGATTTTATTGGTACAAATCTGATTCCTTATATATATATATATATATATATATGTATGTATATGTATGTATATGTGTACCTGTTAAGTGGTAAGTGGGCAAGAAAGTATAGTCATTGTAAATGGGGAGTGGACTGGACTTAATGTGGATATCTGTTCAATAGATGGAACCTCTACAAATGCTCCTAAAAGACATGGTGATCAGGAGAGTGGTGGGGATGATGATGATGACGTTGATGTGGGTAAGTCCTGATATTGTGACCATTAGACAGAATCACATTACACCAGGTGTTTCTGATGTAAAAGGATAGGACAGGTTTTTAGGTTTTATCAGTAAAAATGTTTATCATCAGGACACAAGAATAAAGAGAAGAATAGATTTTGTGTAAGAAGGCTTTTCCAGCTAAGTTTATCTCAAATCACACTGTACACACTTAACTATAACCTAGTGTAACAGAATGACCAACACATACATGCAATTATTTACTTAATACTGGGGCTGGAGCATCAAGAAGGAAGGCATCATCACTTACCCTATTGCATTTCAATAGGGTAAGTACCTTGTGCTCCAATTGTAAAAGTGCTCTTTACACCAAGCTTGAATCTAGAATGAAAATAAAATCCACATATCTAGCCAGTTAAACACAAAACATTTTAAAGCATGTTTAACATACATGAAGATATGTTTGTAGTAACATATGTTGTCCCCTCAGATGATGATCTGCCATGCACATCCACCACAAACCCACCTGCTCACAGCCACAAAAGAGTCAGAACTAATTACAGACGTGATGCCGGTGATGATCCTGACATTGTGGACAAAAGTAAGAAAAAATGCAAATGTTTTATTTTCTTAAAGAAAGCATAATGATTGTCTAAGTAGGATGTGAGACTTGTAAACCTATGTTTAACAGCCTTGATGTATCTTTTGTTAGATGGAAATGACATGACAAAACCCAAGAGGGTCAAGAAGCCTGCAGATGACGATGATGATGATGATGATGGGTGTGATGTTTATGTTGATGTTGAAGAATGTGATGAAGATGGAGGTGAGTCCAGATAATATACCTAAGTGTTCTGAACATGAACCTTCAACTCTTTCAATTAACTAATATGTTTCTCAGACGGAGAAGAGCAACACATCACATCAACAATATCAGCTGTCAAGCAACGTCAGAAACATCATGATGATGATGGTATGTCTCATTTTTTTTAACAAGCTAAAGAATATCTGGACGTTCTCAGAAGACACTGAAGGAGACACTAGTTATCCAAAAGTCATTAAATCAGTACAAACTGGACTTTGAAACAGAGCCAGTTACATTAATACATTATACATTAAATCTACCCCCTGCTCTGTCCCCCCTGACAAAACCAGAGTACGCTATCAAAGTGTTTTTAAAGGAAAATGGGCTATATCGATGAGCAAATAACATGCAACAGGCTGATATTCATTTCTGTACTTCACTTGCAAACTGTGCATGGGACTGAGACTTGAATTGAAGTCAATTAGATAATATTCCCCCAAATTATTTCAAAGAAAATAGGGTTACTTTCTTACTCACAAACTCAACAATTAAGTTGCAGTTTTTCTTTAAAGGACTTGCCAGATCATAGAATCTTTATATTCTGTTCTTAAACTCTTTATCATTATATCCAACATTTGTAAGAAAACACTCAACTCAATTGAAATAGTTTATTTATTTATTTATTTATTTATTTTGTGAGTTGTGTTCCATAAAGTATTAGTTATCCATTCTATATTCTGATCTATTTTTGATTTCTAGATGCTCCACAAGTGTCCAGAAAGAGACCCTGGACTGCTGAGGAGAGGACTGTGGTGCTTCGAAGGATGGGAAAGTTTGTTGCTCTAAGGAAGGTACCAGGGAAGAATGACTGTCAGATGTGCATCTGTAAAGAGTCTCCGGTCCTCAACAAGAGAACATGGAAAGACGTAAAATACTACGTCCATAATGAAATTGCCAAAGTAAAGAAAAAGCTTGCCTTTTAAAGGCATGGCAATTGCTGTTTCTGTTCCTTTCTGTGCTAGATTTACATGTTCACAGACAGTGTCTTTGTTTTTTGCTGTTGCTCATCAGAAGTGACAGTCTGTTTCTATTGTTGTCACCCACAATTTTGAATTAAATTCAGTTTTTTTCTTTTCATATTTGCAACTGCAACTGTTGCTAGTCAGAAGTGACGACTAAAAAATAAAAGTACAGTGTATACAAATGTTTTAAAACAGTTTTAAAACTGACCTGCAGTTTATGGAGTCCAGTCTGACGGTGGTGTCAGTTTACTCACTCTCGAGGTCCAATCCCTTTTTATTTTATTTTCTTTTTAAATGGACATAAAGCTGCTGCACAACTATCTTTTATGTAAAATAACTGAATCTGACAGAAAAACAAAATCAGAAGGCCAAGTGTGTGATGGCATTTTATTTTATACTGATTTGTTTTATTTTATATTTTGCAATAAAATTGCATGTGGGGCTTTACTGTTCCAAATATAAGTCAGGCTGAATGTCCTTCTTTGACCAGTATGTCATGACACCTTTTCAGATTTACCTTTTCATGAATATTTAATAATCAAATATCAAAGATTCAACTTATTTTTTAATTTATTACATGACTGAAGACGCTTAAGGTCTGGACCTAAAACTCAGTGCTGTGTTGTCAGAACATCACCTGTGCTCTCTCATGTCTGCTCTGTGACTCAGTGCAGTAATGTTTCTGCTTGGCTCTGAAGTCTGTTTCTGGTTTAGTATAAATAAATAAGCAAAGTATTATATTCAGATATATATATATATATGAATATATATATATATATACATACATATGTGTGTATATATATATGTGTGTGTGTGTATATATATATACATATATGTGTGTGTATATACATATATATGTATACATAAACATTCATTACATTAAACAAATAAATAATCAATAAATGTTTAGGTCTCATTTTAAATTAAGATAATTTTATCTAGTTCAAGCATTGGGAACATTTTATTAATACTTTTTAATAATTAATAAAAAATGTAATATAATACTTGAGAAAAATGGAGAAAATACTTTCAGCTAACTTTCTCTCACTGAACAGAAGTCAGCAAGTCTGCTTTGCTCCCCTCCCCCACCACATTAATGGCCCATTAACAATTATCCAATCAGAGCGCAAGGTGGGAAACTCGGGTCAGATCACAGTCATGCTGCACCTGCACTGCTCATGGAAAGGGTCAGACAGAGGATCACTCATCTGTGGATTCACCACTTCAGCTGTGGCTGTTCTCCATCAGAAGCACATGTAAGTTATTTTCACCTTTCTGACAGTTTGTTAGCATGCACTGGCTGTTTTATGTTTTATTTTTTTTCCATCTTTCTCTTGTAGGCCAGGCCACACTTTTAGCTAACACAGCTAACACAGCTAACACAGCTAACACAGCTAACACAGCTAACAGCATGGATAGGCTTCCTCAGATTTAACTACAGAATAAACTGTAAAATACTAAAAGTGTCAGAACAAGTTGTTTTTTTTTTTACCACAAATAAATTATGCTTTTTAATATTTTAAATATTATATTTACATTGTATACATTATTCAGTCACAACAAAGACTGTCTGTGGCTCTAAAAATGCAACACTGAATTAAATCATCGTGATCGTTTTGCTCTGTTTTTTTCTCCAAAATTACTGTCAGAGTTTAGAGTATTTTGAACTGGGCTTCTTGGGTGAAGTGAACATGTTATGTCCCCTACTGTGAAAAGTGATACATTTGTTATATCTTTTAGAGTGTATTACTAATATAGTGTTTGTATTTTAGAGTTTATTACCATGATGCTGGTCTTGATGGTGTGAGTGAATTATTCATTCATTGAAGAAATCTCACAGAGAAGTTTAAACATTAATAATGAACCATTTTATTACTTATATTAATGATGTAAATTGTCATAATTTAGGTTGAGTGATCTGCTGTTTTGTGATTATTTTGTGTGTGGCATTACAATGACAGGAGTAGCTGTAGGAGGTAGGAGAGCAGAAAAATGATGTTCTGTTCTCCAGTTGTTTTGCACCACAGAGATGCTAGAGATGCTTATTGTTATCCCCGATGAGCTAAACTAACTTAGCATTGGTGAAACTTTAGTTTAGCTAGTAATCACAGCAACTCCAACTGTAGTTCAGAGTTTCACCATTTGTGACTCATCATGGAATTAACATAACATAAATTTACAGCAGTAATAACAGTAAAGGAAATGTTAATATTTAAATTGAGTACCAAATTATTTCTCATAGACCACACTAATATAATAGTGATGTCAACAAACAAAGCCAAAACATTTTAATGTCAGTTTATTCACTCTTAGATTTAGTGGCTTGACTGTCATCATTGCTTTGAAATATCACTATATGGGCATTTTAAGACGTAAGCAAAGTCGAATTACATGACTCACCACATAACCCTGTTTTTTTGCACTGCTAAACAGGCCTCTGAGGCTGAGATGTATTATACAATGGACCACCCTGGATCCAGAGACCACCACTCACCTGAACGGGATGTGCCCCATGAAGTGTTCGAGGTAAGAAAGCCTTATAAATTATTTTTGACAGTGATTTCTTATTCATACTAACCTTGTAATCATTGCTTTAAGACATCATTACAAATCCTGTATGACATGTTTTCATTGACATCATTCAACTACCACCACTCTTCAAAGCCACCTTACATTGATCATGAGATGCCCCTGTCAGAAACAGCCTGCTGCTCACCACCATTATCAAGTATGTATGAGTATGAGGTCCTAGAAGCACCAAGCAACCACACATAGGTCATGCCATCATTTTGAGCAACTGAAAGAATGATATCGGAAAGACACCAGAAATTACAGTTAAAAACAAGCAAGAAAAAAATGGCAAATTATCTCATAAGATTAATATTTCTTTACTAACAAAGTGGCAACCAATCATGACTGAATCTGAATCTGAAGCATTAAGATTTCATGTTTTGTTCAGTGCCATGTTGACATTTTGTAACCATAAGTTAGAGGCGGGGCCACACAGTTGAGAAAGTGGGCAATATCTTTCCAAATATGAGAAACTCTCTCTGAAAGTGAATCATGGTGACGATGATGGTATGTTTAATCTTAAAGGAGACACTAGTTGTCTAAAAGTCATGAAATCAGTACAAACTGGACTTGTAGATTTCTTTCAGACAGTTACTGGTCTTTGAAACAGGAAGCTCATTTCAGACACAGTTATTTATTCATAAACTCTGACCAAACCGTTAATGATTAAAAACGAATGAACATTCCTCATTCTCAAATTCTGACATTGACATTGAAGTTTTAATTAATTTGACACAAGTCTGATTCCGTACATACATATATTGTACATATATGAAGCTATATTCATTATTTATTGTGGGACTGGACTTAAACAATATCTTGTTTAATAGATGAAGATCTGCCCTGTCCAACTCCAAATTCTCCTATGCGGCGCAGGAGGAGACCTGCGTGCAAACAACGCAATGATCAGGAGAATGATGATGTTGGTGATGTGGGTAAGTCCTGGTTTTATATATGACAGAAACACCTGGTGTAATGTGCTTTTTTCTGTATGAGGTAAAAGGACAGGAATAGACTTTAGCAGTAAAATGTGTCTCATCAGGACACGAAATATTCTGTGTCAGAAAAGCTTCACATTCCAGCTGTCAGTCTGAAATAACAATAAATTACTATTAGACACAATCATCTTAAAGTGGACATATTATACCCTATTTCCCCCATTAAAATAGTTCCCTGGTGTCCTAATGAACATGTCAGTGACATGCTTTGGTCAAAATACCATAAGGATGAAGCATCATAGCAGTTCAATAACCCTGCTAAACCCGCCCCTTTCAGAACGCTCGGTTTTCGTGCATGGTCCCTTTACATGCAAATGAGACACAGCAAACACACACCCACTTCTTCCAGGGGGTTTCTGATTTGTCCTTGTTACAGCGCTCACTTGCTCAGATGCTGTTCCCTCCCCCACCCTCCACTAGTTCTCTGACAATATCAACATGGCAGCGTGCGCAGAAAACAGCCAGAGTTCCGTCACAGGAAGAGACGTTCTACATAAGGATCGAGCCGAACAGTGCCGAACTGTAAATTAGTTAAAAACAATTAGGGACAGCACAGCTGACCGCCACCGCTGATCGCCAGCGGCGCACGGTGAGCTGAATACTGCCGCTGTATGTGACTGTATGCTCCGGAGACCTCGCCACCGCTGATCGCCACATACAGCGGCAGTTTAGGCAGATCGCTGATCGCCAGCGGTCCCTGTCCCTATGTCTTTTTAACTGATTTTCACAGAGAGTGCAGCACCGCTGATCACCAGCTGCTGCATGTGACTGTATCAGACTGAGTCTGTGCTCCGGTCATGGAGGACGTACTGAACAAATATTTTTAATTAGGACGTGTCAGAATGGTCAGTTATGACCTCTATGTGACCTTTTCTTAAAAATGTGTGTGTTTGTACGTCGGTGAAATACGGTCGCTGACTAAATACGGCGACCGCTGGCCGCAGTCTGATGTGAAGTGGTGCGAACACACGTTTGCTGACTTTATCCGGCACATTAGCTTCATATATAAAATCCTCTGTAAAACACTGTGCTCCACTGTGCAGCCACCAACAGCACACTTGTCCCTCTGCGTTGACATAACACCGCTCTTCCTCCCTCGACTGCACTCTCGCATTTTATAGGGACAAGGTGGAGCTAAGGTGGAGCTCTCCAAGTAAACTTACTGGTGGGTGGTAACATTCGTGGTGAAATGCGCATGCTGTCGTCATAAGCGCAGGGAATTCAACATCGAGTGTTTTATCTTCTATACTTACACTAAGGGGGACCACGAAAACATGACTGAGTATTCTTTTTCCACACTATGGTGACTGGTAGGGCCTCCAGAGTCCCAAATATAAGTATTGAAATGGTTAAAAAGTTGATTTTGCATAATATGTCCCCTTTAACAATAATAATGCTGCTAAAAATGTGTAAAACGGCAGCAACCAATGACAGATTCACTGCTCCGCTGAGCTTCCCAGGAAGTCAATAAGATATATTCCTCCAACCTTTTTAAAAAAAATGTAGAATTAATGATTACAGAACTTACCTGAGGTGCCAGATTATAGAGCTTTTATATCCCAGCCATAAATTCTTTATCATTATATCCAAAAAATTTCAGAAAACACTCAATTTATCAACTGATTTTCCTATATTCTGATCTATCTCTCATTTCTAGTTACAAAAGTGTCCACAATACCCTGGACTGACGAGGAAAGGACTGCAATCCTCCGAAGGATGACAAAGTTTATATCTGCCAGAAGAATACCAGGGGAGAAAGACTGTCTCAGATGCATTGGAAAAGAGTCTCCTGTTCTGAACAACAGGACTTGGCAAAACATCAAAGACATGGTCGAAAAGGAAATCGACGAGAATCCTTGGCTTTTAAAGGCTTAATCATTTATTTTAATTTTTTGTTGTTCTGTGGCTAGTTTACATGTTCTGTATGTTGGTGAGTAAACAACTTTACAATAAAGTTGCATGTGGGGCTTCTTGTTCCAAAAAAGTCTGGTTTAAACGTTCTTCTTTGACCAGCATGACACTGCAGTTTGAGATTTAACAATCTAACATCAAAGACTCTTCGTCTAATTTAATTCATAATAAAAAATGGTGGTCTATTTTTTGAAAATTTAACATTGCATAATTGCATAATATGGCTCTTAATTTATCCCTAAATAAGGAAGTGTCAGAATATTTAGCAGCTATTTTGGGTGAAAATTCCTTATTTCTGCCCTCAATAATCCCAGATTAAATATAATACTGGTTAATATTGCCCTCTGAAACACTTTGAGACTATGTTTACACTCAATAATAATCTGGTCCTCACATTGCCTTTGGAAATCTTTATTCTGAATCTTTATTTTTTACTGAATCTCAAGGGATGTATAGGTTTGGGGTGACACCTACTGTCCAGAAATGGTATTTTTGTCTTGATGTTTGAAGTGGGAATGCTGGTCCTCACTCACACACACTTTAACCCTGTCCTCAGTTCGCAGCAAGTACAAGAATGTGTGTGCGTGTGCGTGCGTGTGTGTGTGTGTGTGTGTGTGTGTGTGTGTGTGTGTGTGTGTGTGTGTGTGTGTGTGTGTGTGTGTGTGTGGCGAATGGTCTCAGTCACACGTTCATACAGCACATTTTCCGTCACACTTCATTCCATTCACACAATAGCTCATTTACGGCTTATAAACAACAATTAGTATAAGAACTTCACGTCGTACATAAGTTTGTTGCTGTCCGTCTGGAACTCCGACAAAGCTTGGGGAACGAATTCCAGGCGGACGGCGACTACTTCCTGTCCATTGAGCTGTAACTTCAAAACTCAGTAGCCAATCAGCAGGCAGCTTCCTCGGCGCAAAAGAGTCAGAGCAAACAAAAACGGTATTTTCGCACAAATAAAATATAATATTTTTTGAACGATTAAATCGATATTTTAGTTTAGTAATTTGTGTGATTTGACACAAATCTAATTCCATATTCTTGCGCCCGCTCTGCCGCTGTAAACACACAAACTGTCAGGTCTGATAGTATTGCCTGACAGAGTAACAGAACAACATGAGAGCCGATTTTATTGAAATAAAATGTCAGCACAGTATATATGAAAGACAAAATGTGTGTCAAAGTATGATTTTTAGATGAATTATTGTCTTGATCTATTCTACAGACTGTAGAGAACGTCTTTGTCTCTCACAGATCGTTTGAAATATGTTTTTTCAAATTGAAAATGAAAATAATCGTGTAAGAATGACCATTTCCTTTAATATTGCGAATCATATCCCAATCATTTTTTTTTTCCAACACATTCAGGCCTAAATAACGTCATTAAGAAAACACCAAAGGTCACGCACTACAGCTTTAAGAAGGAGAACAGATCAAATAAACTGTAGCACGAAGAAGTTGATGATGGAAAAATTGGCTGACGTACATTTATATGACTTAAGCGCACACACACACACACACACAGCAGCACATTACACCTGACAAACTCTTTAACATCCTTTCCTAATCTGGGACCCGAGGCCTAACATGCTTATTTTATTCATATCATTTCACCGGCATCTCCCTCCGCTTCATGAATCATCACACATGAGTCAGTAAAGTGTGAGGACAGGATTCAGACGCCGTCTCATTGACCGCACGAGCGGGAAACCAGACCAGGCCTCATTTGGACGTGAACGCAGAAAAGAGCAGCGACACACACACACACACACACACTCTACCCCCGCGTGTGTCACACATTAACCCGGCGTTGCTGCCAACGTGACCGCTCATCACTTCAGGTGATTTCCAGCAGCGCTCGTGCCCCACTATGGCAATTTAGCCAGAACCTGTGAATAGAGAGAGGGGCAGGTGTCACATTTTACCACACACTGCGAGCGACTGCGAGGAAAGCGGTTCATCGGCTATTTTTATCCCCTTTCGTCCTGCGGCGGAAAGATGCTGAATGATCTCATTTAGTTAAACTAGGCGATGAGAGGCGAGCGTCTGGGACTGTAGTGTAGGTAAAGCAGGTGTGTGTGTGTGTGTGTGTGTGTGTGTGCGTGTGTGCGCGAGGCGGCGGCGAAAGATGACACCAAATCATGATTTTTATTGCCTTCGCGTCTACTGACAAATCCCGGGAATGCACAGCAAACTGAGACAGCGATCAGTTATGTTTTAATGAATGTTTACACCGTGTCAGCATGGCATGACTTCAATTATGATTCAGTAGTTTTGGTGTTTAACGTGCTCGTGTCGTCTTTGTGTGTGTTTGTGTGTGTTAGATTAGATCATTCCTGTTGCTGTGTGGGTTAAGTGTTAATATAAGTTAATTTTAGAAGCTACAGTAAGTAGATTCTTTGCTTTGAGAGAGTTTTTAAGAGTTTATTGAAGATAAATCATTATAATTGTGGTGATGTTTTGGGCAAAATTAGTTGCAGAAGTAGGAAAAAAGAGGCATTTTCACTTTCTTTCCTCCTGTTTTCAGTGAGTCACTTCTGTTTTCTTTTTCTAGGTAAGATTAGGTTTTAAGATTTAAGGAGTTTTGGTTTGCTCGTTTGAACAGACTTATTTGGCTTTCTTTGAAAAGAGGAGATGGAAGACACACACACACACACACACACACACACACGTTACCCCTGGTTTCAGAGGGTAACCATGTCCTATGTCTGTATGCCAGACCTTAAATTACAGCTGAAACGGTTGCTACGGTGACGCCGACACGAAATGAAACGTCAAAGCAAATCAAGGCAAATGGTTTGTGTGTGATTGTGTGTGTCGTGACCTTCACACTTGACCTCGGGTGTGTCTACATTTATGCAAGATCGGACTTACTCACGATTCCTATTTATAGAAATCAGAGCACATGTGTTCTATATTTTGCTTTTATCCAGTATTTTTCTTTTCACTGATTTTCTGAATTTGTCACCTTCACATTTGTTCCCGTACGTGTCAGCCACCAACCTTCCTTCCTTCCTTCCTTCCTTCGTGTTCTTCCCTGCTTTTCTCTCTTTTGTGAGGAGGACCATCTGTGTGTCGAACCCGGCATTAAGTCCCAGTGTGTATAATATAGATAACGTAATGTTCATTTGGCAGAAAGAATGAGCCTTTTATATTTAACATTTAACATTATGTTCTTGCAGTAGCTCACGGTGGACAAAGTAAACATCTTTTGAGTTGTAACTGAAGGCTACAGTACACATGTTCTCCAACAGACTTGGAACAGAACAGAAGAATGAAGTGAAGGTTATTCAGCTATAACATCACAATTTTTACACACTGCACTTTTGAATGGAATGTGTTGACATCGTCCAGATTAATGGACACAGAGTAAACATGTTGTGAGAGTTAGGGACGTTAGAGCCTCGCGATACGATGTGCGACGCACGGTCCACGATACCAATAAAATCGCGATACAGCGATTCTGTGATAATCAATACATCACATGACAATCATATAGCGATACGTCACGATATCCGGCTAACTGTAGAAAACGTAAAGCGTCTGGATTTAGACAGACTGTCCCTTTTTTCCCCCTCTCAGGGCTGATAATTCCCAGGTTTCCTCGAATGCACCTCGGGAGCAGAGAGCCACTGTTTACCGGCACAGGTGGTCGTTCTATAAGTCGCAGGTTTTAAGTCCCATGTGCATTCACGTGCAACCGAGTGGATGAATCTTCCTATCATATACACACACACACACATAAAGCTCAGTCACGCTCCATCACACACACACACACACACACACACATGCTCCTGGCACAGAGTGGTACGGACATTTATTGTCCCCTTATAAATTTGTTCCGTTGTATTTACAGACCGTTCACTGAACACATCTACGAGGAGCGGAGTCCGCGCTGCAAGCTCGAGTAATCGCCTCGCAGGCGCTTCCTGCTCCTGGTTTTGGCCGAGGATTCCCATCCTGTCAAGTGGATGGACACACGGACAGAGGGACGGACTGAAAGACATTTCTCCCCAGCTGCCTGTGTGGACACAAAGGACATAACTGCAGCTTTTTACTTTTTTTTTTTTTTTTAAACCACATGCACGTGAACAATAATTTTCAGATGTCTGTCGTGTGTTATTAAAAAAAAATACACATTCAAGTGTTTATTTTACGTCTTTATTTTGTCTGTTTTGAATCTACTCTCCTCAAAGCTCCGCCCCTACAACACTGGAAGTTGCCTGTAGTAAAACTGTGGATTCTAACCCTAACCCATAACCCTCGGTATAAAAGTCCTCCCGTCGTGTTCGTGATTTTACTGCCTCCATGTCCATTTTTTTACAGTTACAAATTCCCAGTCGTCAGCCAGGCTCCTATTGGACAATACGAGCTGTCAATCATGTGCTCTGTAGTGTATTTACCTCTTAAACGGGGATATAACGTACAAAAGTGACGTCTTATTCTATTGGAGAAGACCTGAAACTAGCGTTTGAGACCATTAATTGCTTTGGACAATGTTCTCAAATAAGACGTTGACGATCATTTTCCCGTGGACTTCCATTCAGTTTTTTAGCCAGTGGAGTCGCCCCCTGGTGGCTTCATCTACATTCATCTTTTCCACCGCAGGAACTTTTGCAGCGGCTCGTTTAAAGCAAGAACACTACACAGGAAACCAAGACCTTTAACAAAATAAAAGACAGGAACTGAGCCCATGACACTTTTTGAGGTGTCACAGGTAAATAAGTTCCTCCTAATAACAGTTTCTGAAAATGTGGGCGGAAAAAAAGTGGCGTATGTACATTTCCTGTTCTGCCTCATCGTTGCTGTGTGATCATTGTGATGAAACAAAGCGGGGAACGCTGATTGAAGGTCACGTAGAAATGTTTACCATCGCCAAGGCGACCATGATTTGGACCATTTTTCACCTCACCCACCGCTGACCCCTCGTCATCGTAATTATACATCGCTGCACAGTTCATGATGTTTTTGTCTGTCAAGGGTTACCTTGAGTAACCAACTGGTGAAAGTACATTTTTACACTGAAGTGATGAGAACATATTACTCATGTGTGCTTTTCCCTTCATGAAAGACTTCATTGACCTACGTTTCTTTTTTTTTCTTTTTTTAAAAAAACAGCATTTAAACAGGTGACTGAGTCATGGGACACAGACAGTCTTGTTGTCAGAGCAGGAAGCCTCAGGAAACACTTGTGTGTGTGTGTGTGTGTGTACAGTACATATAAGCCATGAATCGGCTGAGCAGTGCAGTACATTGACCCTGTGATGCAACGACTTGACCCAGCAGACAATGCGTGTTCTGGGGGGGTTTTCGGATCATGTTTGTCTTAATCAGAGAAAGAAACTTACTGACTCCAATAACATGGATGGATATGTAAACAGACCTCATGGTCACAGCACTGCTGACCAGTGTCTCTGTATGAAAGTGTTAATATTTACCCAAAATCAACACATAGAGACACTAGACAATTGCAAAGATGCACAGAAAGACAAAGAAATTGTATGACCAAAGAGAGACACAAAAGAATCCCAGAGACACAGAAAAACCTCAAGGAGACACTTTGCAACCACAAGGAGACACAAAACAACCACAAAAAAACACTTTACAACCACAAAAAACACTTTACAACCACAAAAAAACACTTTACAACCACAAAGAGACACAAAACAACCACAAAGAGACACTAAACAACCATAAAGAAAGACTTTACTACCACAAGGAGACACAAAACAACCACAAAGAAACACTTTACAACCACAAAGACACTTTACAACCACAAAGAGACACTAAACAACCATAAAGAAAGACTTTACTAAACAACCATAAAGAAAGACTTTACTACCACAAGGAGACACAAAACAACCACAAAGAAACACTTTACAACCACAAAGAGACACAAAATAACTGCAAAAATGTGCCAATAAGCACATAGAGACACAGAAAAACCACAAAGAGACACTTTATAACCACAAAGTCAGACTTCACAACCACAAGGAGACAGAAGATTATTGAAAAGACACGTCATATAACTAAATTGACGCCTCACTTTGGACAAGGCCCAGTGTCTCACGCTCTGTCACATTCCAACACTGTTGACATCAGTGACAGCGGTGAAGCCACGCTGTCACTGATGTCCTCACGTCAGACTTCAGAGGGACTGAAGTTGGTTTTGCACTGGTTGACCGGCATCAGCTCATTAATTGATGCGTCACCGGCTCTTTACTCTTTACCGTATTTGACAGCTGCGACATTCACGCATGACAAACTGTGTGTGGATGATGACATGAATGATGTGATAATTGAACCCCCTCCTCCCCCCTGCATTGATAATCAATAATCACTGTCACTGATCAAACACAAACATGATGGTTTAGCTCCGCTGACCGATGTAAGACGATCCGGCGCTGGACACTGCAGCTGTGCTTTTGTTCCTGTGGTGATCCTTTAGGAACCGTGACTCATCTGTTGTAGCGAGCTGACTGCTGTTTGTATGTCGCCATGGTGATTTTGCCTCCGCTGAGAGGCCTGAGTGACAACACACAAAAAAAAAACCAACACAGAATTAAACTTGATTGTTGAGTCTCGTTGGTTGGTCGTTGAGACGGTGGCTGTCTGTCTTGAGCTCCATCCACCACATGAACACATGAATCAATCTCTGTTTTATTCCTTGTTGACGGTCCCTAAAAATACAGAACATCTAAACACAAAATCAATGTGAATGATAATAATGAGGAAACGGCCCCTAAATCAGGAGTAGGAACATGATTCAACTTTATTTTATTCATTTTTCTAGGTTGATTAAAGGCTGTTGTTATCACTACTGGAAAATATAGGACCCGCCCTCTTTCCCTGAGCTTCCCTGTGATTGGTCAAAGTCTCCAATCACGGGTTAGGGTTTACAGGATACAGAAGCTTAGTTCTCACGGTTAATGGAGTCAATGCAGTGTCCTAAGAAGACTATCTATGCAAATCTGTGTGTGCGAGAGAGAGTGAGTGAGTTCTTGTATGGGTGTCTTTGTGAGGACGAAAAAAAAACCTGCATCATTTATAGGGAGTGAGGACATTTCAGCCCGTCCTCACATTCTGTCACCCCTTAAAATGGCCTTTTTAAGGGTTAAGACTTGGTTTTAGAGTTAAGGTCCAGGAGTGTCCTCACTATGAATGCTGCGCAAACGTGTGTGTGTGTGTGTTCCAGGTATTCCTCATGTTGTGGGGACCTAAAGCTGTTCACACACTCACTATGAGCATATAGTCTGGTCAAGCGGGGGCCAACATAGAGGAAAAAAAGTGGAAAAAAACAACTATTTAGTAGCCAGTGGGCAATATAAGATATTCATTATTATATTAGACAGAATTGCAAAGTAAAAGTGCTTGTTATGATATAAAATGATTCACAATAAAAACATATTCATGATGCACAAATACGGAGAATCAAATTGAAACTTTAGCAAATAATGACGAGGATAATTGTGATTAAAACAGCTTTCATGTTGAGTGTAATACATTTAATAAAGCAATGATTACAACTGAATATCTTATTACTATTATAAAAATATTGCCGGCAAATACATTAAGACTTATATTCTGTCTCTATTCCATCACCTTGCACAGTGGCGGGCGGGCCACATGTAATCGATTGGAGGGCCACATGTGGCCCCCGGACCTCCAGTTTGACACATGTGACCTAAACTAAATGCCTTACACTAACCCTAGTCATTTTAAGGGACGAGCCAAAATGTCCTCCCTCCCTATGGTTTGCAAGTTGTTTTGGTCCTCACAAAGATACACATACAAGAACACACACGCACAGTTCCTGGTATTTTTTCTAACAGGTTATTGTAGTATTGTAGTGGATTCAACTGTGCCTTTAGTGCCCCCTGTTGGTCACTCTGGTTCAGACTTCAGCATCACCATCCTCCTGCACTTTATCCTCTAATGCAAACACACTGTTACATTACTGTTTTTTGTATAAATGACAACATGTTGTTTTGCAGCTGCTTCACGACATAATATCAATTATTATTATTATTATTGTCCAGTGTTAAAAAAAACATCAGTGATATCTTCAGAAAATGTCCAAAATTCCCTGTCAACTCAGTGTCCAAACACCGGAAGACAAGTATTAAGTTGCTTCAGTGGAAGTCTTTCCTTCATGTGAATTGTTTTTAAAGTCTATTCCCCGCGCTCCTGCCTTGTCTTTGCCAGAAGTGGCCGTTTGACGCAACCCGTCTTTGCTCCGCTTTCCCAGCGCCCGCTGGACAAGCGCAGGGGCTGAGCGCTGCCGCAGTGACGCGCGCGAGGAGGAGGAGTCCAGCGCGCCTTTAAATAGCAGCCTCCAGACCCGCAACTCAGACAGAAACAGCAACAGCAGCGACACAGAAGTCATCTCAAAAGGAGGGGAAAAACGGGCTCATCCAACGCCTTTTACGCACAAGCTTTTAACCATGATTAAGAAAATGTCGCCGTCCGAGAGTGATTTTGACATCCCCGCCAAGAACTGCTACAGGATGGTGATTTTGGGTTCCACCAAAGTTGGGAAAACAGCCATCGTGTCCCGGTTCCTGAACGGGAGGTTCGAGGAGCAGTACACGCCGACCATCGAGGACTTTCACAGGAAAGTGTACAGCATTAAGGGAGACGTTTACCAGCTGGACATACTGGATACATCAGGGAACCATCCTTTCCCCGCCATGAGGAGACTGTCCATCCTAACAGGTACTTATCCACATACACAGACTTTTACGCACAGGCGCACAGAGTGTTTATGATACTGTCCAGTTCAAAGTTGACATAAACTCACCTCTGCATCCTTCTTTTTCCCCCCTCCAGGTGACGTCTTCATCCTCGTCTTCAGCCTCGACAACCGCGACTCCTTCCAGGAGGTGCAGCGGCTCAAGCGGCAGATCTACGAGACCAAGTCGTGCCTGAAGAACAAGATCAAGGAGAACATCGACGTGCCGCTGGTGATCTGCGGCAACAAGGGGGACCGCGAGTTCCACCGCGAGGTGCAGCAGCAGGAGATCGAGCAGCTGGTGGCCGGCGACGACAAGTGCGCCTACTTCGAGATCTCCGCCAAGCGCAACGAGAACGTGGATAAGATGTTTCAGACTCTGTTTACTTTGGCCAAACTACCTCACGAAATGAGCCCCGACCTGCACCGCAAGGTGTCCGTGCAGTACTGCGACATGCTGCACAGGAAGTCCCTGAAGAACAAGAAGATGAAGGACATTGGGGAGGCGTACGGCGTGGTGACGCCGTGCGCGCGGAGACCCAGCGTGCACAGCGACCTCATGTACATTAAAGAGAAGGCGGTAGGAGGCGGACAGGGCAAGGACAAGGAGAGGTGCGTGATCAGCTAAGCGGACCAAAACAAAAACAAAAAAAAGCTGGACGCAGATCTTTGAGAGAAACACGGAGCCTTGACGCGACCTGTGCGGTTCGCATGCGCTCGAACTGACGGCGGCGGAGTGGAGACGCCGCGGCCGCGGCCGCCGCTGTGCGCTCTGGCGCAGCGCCGTCTCCAAGGGACACTGACTTTGTGGAGTCCGCGACAAAACCACTGAAAATAAACACACACACACACATTGTAGTGCCCACGAGGCCTTTAAGTATGTTAGCTTCTTCTGTCAGTGTGACGTGGCTTCATACCTTGTGAGACTCGCGCATCGATGCGTAAAATAAATGTGTGTTGTTGACGTCATGCCTTTAAAAAGATGCCAGAGGAGAGAAAAGAGACTCATGGCTCAGGTGGCGCGAGCGTGGAAGGAGAAGAAGAAAATGATGCTGTTTACATTTGTTTATATAGATTTTTTACATATATATATATAATGGCTTTGTGCACTTGAATGTATTGTTGCAATCCAAAGTATTTTTTGAATGTATATTTATTTGTCAATGTCAATGAATCTTTTTGCAAAGAAGTCAAAGAAAAGAAGAGAAAAACTCTGAAAATACAATAATAAAAAACACAAAGTAAAACTATATGTTGTTTCCTTCTCGTTTCTAATTCTTGTTCCTGAGGAAAAAAAACTTGACTTTTAGGTTGTAGAATATTTACAAAAAGGACAAATGTGTCTCAAGAAACTTAGCAGATTAAAGAGTAAAGAGTCAAATCACTGTTTATTTGTAAATTAAAGCCTCATTGTGGAGTCAACATTGCCATAGAGTAGAGCAGAATATGACTTTATTAATCCCACAACTTGTGTTAGATAATAAATAGATAAAAATGTTATGTATAAAACAGAAGATTCAACACAGGATGACCATAAACTCACATGGCAATAATAAAAAAATACCCAGTGGCAGTTTGTTAAAGATGTTAAAGCTGCCTCTGATTTTTAGATTTCTGCATCACACACTTAATAATCTCACCCTGAAGCAAACCCTTTTAATTCTGCATCAGCTTAGGTCAACCGTTCTTTTTGTCTTCTCTCTCCCGGAGACAAAGTGTCCAGTTCTCTCTGTGTGACGTAACCATGTCCTCACTATCAGCAGCAAGTGAACCCATGTTCTGTCACTTCACACACACACACACACACACACACACACAGGTCGGCACAGGGAATCTGCAACCTTTAAGTATGAAAAAGAGACATTTTTGTCCTCCTCTCCACACAAATAAAACTAACCCGGAACCCATTTGACCCATGAAATGAAGATAATATCACATATAAGTGTTTTATACAGATATACTATATACAAAATAATGATAGTTTGTTGCATTTATGACAAAAACACACATTTCATTGCAGTCCTTCTATTGTTTGCGGACATGAATGCTATTTAATGCTTTTATGTAGTTCATGCCTGACATGAACAGTAAATATGTGGATCCAAAGATGGACAGGACACGTTTGGTCCAGTTTGGGTCAGTTTTTCAGTTTAATGCACAAAATATAAAAACACTTGTATTTATCACCTTCATCTCTAAATAAGAAAAAAGAGAAAGAAAATACAATGACATTCAAAGGTACAAGGAGCCACTGCAGAAGGGCTGAAGGGCCACGTGTAGCTCTGGAGCTGCAGGTTGCACACCCCTGCACAAGACCCTTAACCTTAATCTTAACATTAGCCATCATGACTAAATGCCTAACCCTTAACCCACAGGTGTCAAACTCCAATGAGCATCCAGTCTGGTCAAGAGGGGCCGGACGAGAGCAATATAACTTTAAAATTATAACAAAATGAAAAGAAAAAGAAATGTATGATGATATTTCAATGGATTTCAAAGTAAAAGTTCTTGTTTTGTACACTTTATAGTTATTTAATTTTTAGGACAAAAACAGATAAATAAATCTTGTGTATGCATATATACATATATATATATATATATATATATATATATATATAATACATGCAAACATTATCCCAAAAAGTCATTTTAATGGGGGACAGAACGTGAAGATGAGCCAAAATCTTACTCATCCAGTGGTTAATTATTTTTTTTTGGTCCTCACAAAGTCACACATACAAGAACACACACACACAGGTTTGTGCAGCTGCTCTTCTTAGGACACTGCATTAAACAAAAGCCGTTAATGTAAAACCCTAAAATGTCAGATCCCTGCCTCATTGGGTCCAGGTTTTGGTCTCCATGAGGACTCCTGTTCCTGCTGAGGTCCCACAGAGTTAACAAATACAAGTACACACACACAGATTATTCTGCCTCACCCTGAGCGTTGATGATGAGAAAGAGATTATGTAAGAAGTCATGGACACTCTGTGTGCAGCGTCCTGTAACACTGGCCTCCCACAGATCAGTAACACCACGTGCTCTGCTCCTGTTTGTATTCATTATGGTAATCATCATCATCATCACCCTCATCATCCTCATCACGCTGCAGCAGCTGCTTCTCTTCTCTGGAGAGCGACACGTTTTTGTTTTTTTTCTTTTTGTCCTCGTGAAATTTGTGAGTTTATTGTTTAATCTGAAGGTCAACAGCAGGCTGCACACTCCACTGAAACCAACCTGGCTTTAATGATCTGATCAAATAGTCTGCAAACCAGTGGGTTGTGTTTGTACAAACTGCACAGGGCGAAAAAAAAAAAGTCATTTAAGAATCAGTTAAAATAAAACTACAACACAGTCTGACAGAGGGGGGAAATGTAAAATCAAGAAGCCTAACAATGTGGGCTGTTTATTTCTTCTGTATAGAGTATATAAACCTAAAAACATGGTTGTTGTGTAGTGCTGCAACTTAATGAACCAAATATGTTCATAAGTGATTCATCTGTGAGTAATTTTGGTCCATAAAATGTTGATTAGTTTCCTTCTAGTTTGGGGAAAAAAACTGAGATGTGACCGTTCATACGTTGAAATGTCCTCGATATTGTTCTGTCAGTGACTTTGAGCATGACTCAGCAAATTCTCCTGATGACCCCTCAATTCTTTGAATGGATATTTTTTTGCGTTTGTCCTCAAACCAGTGTCACAACTCTGTGCAATCTACCCAGTGCACTTTAAAAACCATGTGCATTACGACGAGCGCCTTGGAAACGAGAGATCGGGTGCAATAGCACTTGGTTTCATTATGTCCTCTCATGTTTTTAAATGCACAAAATGTACGGTATCTTCAGTAACACTTCAGTGTAGCGCGTCGTCTTATGTAACAGCTAACTGTGAATGTACTTCGCGACAGACATGTGGCACCTGCACTTTATTTAACCTTCAAATATTTTGCTGCTCCTTTCTGTTTTTACAGCCGAGGAAAAAGAAAGATCTTCATTTTCTTTCTCGCCTGTTACACAACACATGGATGGATGGAGCGGATGGACTGTTCTTCTCCGCCCAGCCAGACTCACCTGTTAACACAAAAAGCACCGAGTGATAAAGGAATGATGAGTCTCTGGCAGGATCGCTCCTTATTCTGTAATGTGTTTATGTTTGAGCAGAGCAGACGCGGACATGACCCAGACATGCTGAGATCAAACTGATGACATAACAACACACTGTACACGCTGTTGTTTTTCCACCTGAGAGCACTTGGGTGGTACTGTAAGTGGACGGTGTCACGCGGGGGGTTCAACCGTGATCCGATAAAACCCCGATTTCACTTGGAGTTGAATTTTTCCTTCATTCAATTCCATCCAAAGCTATAGTTCAAACATAGTTAGCGATGCCAACACATGACACTCGTGAATTTACGACTAACGCTCAGTCCCATATCTCATTTTTAGTTACAGGGGTAGTAATTAAAATCCTTCATGAACATGTCACGTCATCACATGTCGTCATATCACTGTTCATGACTTTAGGCCGGATAGAATTCCACTAGCTGACCATCTTCTAACGCTCAGAAACAAAACAACGCCAGGAATATGCTGTACCAGACAATAATACTGGACAATTAATGTCGCTATGTCGTCGTTTTCATACAAAGTGAAGGTGGTGGGTATATATCAATAGTCAGGAACAAGCAAATGGCAGAACAGTCTACCTAAGAGTTAGATCAAGGCCATAACAGTGAAAGGAAGCCACATGCAATGGATTCTGTTTTTGTAATTATCCCTTATTGGAGTGTGCCCAATTATCAATGAGCAATGGGGATTGGGTACCTTGCTCAGGGGTGTCCCAGCCCTTGACCTGGCAGGGACACAAACCCGGCAACCTTTTGGTCACAAGCCCAGCTCCCTTTCCACTTGGCCATGGGCTGCCCGTTAACTAACGTCTACCACCAGGGGGCGTTATAAGGGTCAGATATATTCAGTCACTCAAATTAGCTCAATCTCTGTGGATTTAAAGTGAGCAGCAAATTCTGGGCTTAAAACCACCATTGATGCTGTTCATTTTTGCCAAAGTTTTTCCTGCCACCATGGTGAACATCTGGAGTTTTTCCTGCCACCATGGTGAACACCTGGAGTTTTTCCTGCCACCATGGTGAACACCTGGAGTTTTTCCTGCCACCATGGTGAACACCTGGTGAGTTTTTCCTGCCACCTGCCACCATGGTGAACATCTGAGTTTTTCCTGCCACCATGGTGAACATCTGGAGTTTTTCCTGCCACCATGGTGAACACCTGGAGTTTTTCCTGCCACCATGGTGAACATCTGGAGTTTTCCTGCCACCATGGTGAACACCTGAGTTTTTCCTGCCACCATGGTGAACATCTGAGTTTTTCCTGCCACCATGGTGAACATCTGGAGTTTTTCCTGCCACCATGGTGAACACCTGGAGTTTTCCTGCCACCATGGTGAACACTGGAGTTTTTCCTGCCACCATGGTGAACACCTGAGTTTTTCCTGCCACCATGGTGAACATCTGGAGTTTTTCCTGCCACCATGGTGAACACCTGAGTTTTTCCTGCCACCATGGTGAACATCTGAGTTTTTCCTGCCACCATGGTGAACACCTGAGTTTTTCCTGCCACCATGGTGAACACCTGAGTTTTTCCTGCCACCATGAACACCTGGAGTTTTTCCTGCCACCATGGTGAACATCTGGAGTTTTTCCTGCCACCATGGTGAACACCTGGAGTTTTTCCTGCCACCATGGTGAACACCTGGAGTTTTTCCTGCCACCATGGTGAACCTGCCACCATGGTGAGGAGTTTTTCCTGCCACCATGGTAGATGTCTGCAGACATGTATGTTGGTAGACCAGATTATGGTGAGTAAAAGAGACTGCTGACAAGTTTTGTTGTGCTTAGCATAGCTAAACAGCATGCTAACCAATGTTAATGTCATGGTGGTAATATAAGTTTTCTTGGATTCACTCAATCCAGGAAATGTCTCGTAGTTGTCTATTTGAAGCATGAAATGTCAGTTTGGAGGGATAGCTAGCATTAGACAAGAATCAGGACAGTGTGAACGTGCAAAATCGAGGGATTAATTGGTCGGAGTAATGTGTGGACCTGGATTGAGCCTAAATAGAGTTCACTCATTTCTTTTCTGCAGTGTTGATTTTAACTCCCCAGCTTCGTGGCTTTGCATCAAATCTCTGCGATGCTCCACTTCTCCGTCACGCTCTCCAGACACAGATTAGACTTTGGCACCTCCGCAGCCATAATTTCACCAACATTTGCTGTTAATCTCACACTGTGGATAAACACTGGACAGGAAGTCGTCCCGTTTGTGTCGTGCGCGTCCACGCAATCTACAAGTTAGCGATTATTTTTGATGATTCATGCATTAGATTGTAACTGAGCCACCGGATGTAATCTGTAGTTAAACTAAAACCACAGCAGCGTGTGTGGAGTCTGAGGTCTGAGTGGAAGCTATTTGCGGTCATTCATTGTTCATTATTTTTGAGTGAAATTCGCCCATTCGCCGGAAAACTTGCCCTCGTGTCACTGCTGCGATTAAGTGTTCCTATTCTCCTGCTGCTCACCGGATCTTTACAGAAGGACATGGACCCTTGCACTTTAAAACATTAAGGTTATGTAACATGGAAGCAACAAAAAAATGGCAATAGATTTGGGTCTACGTATAAAATAATGATAATTAACTTTATTTTCTGTGTTCAGTGCTTTTCAAAACACGTCTGCAAGTTACTGGTTCTCTTGATATGAGTCGAACAAAAGCGCTAAACATCAGAATTCAAGAACACACAAAACTGAACAGAAACAACAACAGAAGCAGTGAAATAGAACTCGGTAGTATGTGCTTTGAACAAGGATAGTGACGTTGCTAAATCCTCAAAACTACAGGGTTAATATCTTATTTTGAACAATAAAAGGGATGATTAAAAATGTCATTTTGAATGATTTAGGATTATTTAGGACTTCCTGTGTGTTATACCCAGGGAAATGAAAAGTAATATTTGATGTGCAAAAAAAAACCCATTTCTGTGATTTCTTCTTCTATTTCTGTCCTTGTTCCCACTCACTCAGACCATAAGGAACAAAGACAAACACATGTTCACAAAAAAAGCCAAACTCGCACATGAAAAATGATGTAAGTGCCATCTGCAGCCCTGCTGTTTGTCTAGATTATGCCTGTGAGGCCTGATGGTTCTGGTCCAGACTTGATACACGGCCAATTTAAGTCGCAATGGGTATGAAAAATGCTCTTAAGCACTAATCCAGGACACTGTGCTTGGTGTCTTTTCACACCGTCACATGCTTCCATACACGTGTTCTCAGTCGCGCTTGACAGTGTCTCATGAAATCTATTTCAGACAGAGAAGCAGAGAAGACTAAAGCTAAACACACAGTATATACTGTACATCCCATAGGTGCTATGTGATTGCCTTGACTGTAAGAGGGGACACTTGAAGCACATTTCACCCACACAGTCCCTGATATATATTTATATGTAATTGTGGCAAACAGTAGAAATAGAAAAATGATGTGACTAAATCCGTTGCATGCATATGCAGATGCAAAAACAAATACTGTATTTTGTGTTATTTTCTCAAAAATGTCTTTTATAATGTGTAATTTCCCTTCGTTTTTTTCTTCCTCTGTCACAAATTCATGCTGGACAGAATGATGTTGGACAAAAAAGGTTAACATATAACCACCGAAATAAGTCAAAGTTCATGACTTTCAGTGCCAATTCACTCAAAATCCCGTAATCGAATGAACAGATCAACTAAAGAATAGAACAATTTCTTCCTTGGATCACAACTTTGACCTTTTCACTAAAAACTCCTCCTCAATATTTTCAGTTATGTTGCTCAACATGATCTCCTAAAACGGAGGAAACCAGAAAAATAAGAAAGCACACTTCAGAAATGAAGGAAATAATTTAAAAAAAGAAATATTGCTTGCGTAAAAGAAACTATTTGTCAACCTTGTGTCTCCTCTTGGTTGTCTCACATGGCTGTATGTGTGCCCTCAAGGCACTTGTTAATGGTCCATAAAAAGATGAGTACATGCACAAAGATTTCAAAAGTAGTATGAAAGGATCTCCTCTAGATGTGTCACGTTGGCGCGGGCTGAGGTTTGCCATTGAAAACAACAGCAAATATTTCCAAACAATTGGAATAGCTTTTGAATTTCAACATCCATCCATTCATTCATCCATCTTCTACTACTTATTCAAGATCGGGTTGTGGGGGTGGAGAAGCCCAAGTCTTCCAGCCTTCTCCTGGTCTTCCGTGGGCCACCACGAGAGATATAGTCTCTCCGGGAAGTCCTGGGTCTTCCCTGAGGCCTCCTCCTGGTGGGACGGTCCCGGAAAACCTCACCAGGGAGGCGTCCAGGAGGCATCGTAAACCAGATACCAGAGCCGCCATCATCTGGCTCCTCTCGAAGCGGAGGAGCAGCGGCTCTATTCTGAGCCCCTCCCGGGTGACCGATCGATCACCACCAGATTTCATATGGACACCTCTAGTCACGCCCACTTTCACCTCTCCAAAAATCAAAACGGAAAACCCAATAATATGGACGTTTCCCTAATGACAGCGTTGTTTCGTACGTAACATAGTTACGTAGTTTCAGCGTGGAAAAAGAATTCCTGGTCACTTTTAGACAAGGAGAACATTTATTTGCTGCCCTGTTTTTTAATGATATTTCATCATCACCACAATGTCACTGTGTAATATGTCTTTTACGTCGGCTTTAAGATCTAAAAAACCCAAAACAGGCAGCAGTAGCAAGATGACTAACAACAGCAGCAGTGTGCGTGTGAGTCATCTCACACACACACACACACACACATACACACACTTGCGCACACATCAATAGGGCCTTTGATCATCATAATCTTATGTCATCAGTAATTCGGTCTTCACTCTGGGTCTTGTCTCCTCCCATGTTTAAGCCGTAGAAGGAGCAGATTACTGTCAGACAAGAGACACTACAATCTTTTTCCTTCTTTCTTTCTTTCTTTCTTTCTTTCATACTTAATTTCTTTCCTTCTTTCTCTTTCTTTCTCCCTGCTGCTCTGGTGTTTCTGACCCCAGAACAACATGCCACAAAAAAACTGCCTAGCAAACAAAAGGCCCTTGTTCCAACTGGTCTTGCTGCAAAGGCAAGAGTGCTAACCCCTCCACCAACCGTGTGGTGCATCCAATCATATCACCCGTACTTTATCGTCTATTTTCCTTTTAAAATTCTAACTGAAAATAGCAATTTAGATCATTAACTGCTCAGGAAAATGTGCACTGATGTTTTAAATCAAATCCTTTCCCATAGACTTCCATTCAAACAGAGTTGTTTTTACATTAGAGATTCACCCCCTGGTGGCTGTTCAGTATCTTCTTACTTTACTTACCGATGAGCTTCAACGAGCAAACAAGAAGACTATGTCCATTTTTTATATTCTGTCTGTACAGTGGTGTAGTGTGGTCTACTGTAAAAGCTTCACACCAGTGCAATTACTTACAACAAGTATTAAATTGAATTAGTTTTCTCATGAAAATGAGAGATTTCCCTATCGTTTCTTTGCATAAACAAATTGCTTGAGTGCAAGGTTTGTCAAAGAACAGTGTTGATATGTGTTATTTTGTATTTTTCAGTGGTTATATAGCCTCTTTGTAGTGAGTATATGGCATGTATGTGCACTACACCACTGAGTCTATGATCTCCACATGTATAAAATGAAAATCAAGTTATCAAAACATTCTTTTGTGACATAATAATATTTCTTGGTAAACGTCCTTCATGCCCAGTTCTCTCCTCTACAAGGGATAACGAATCTGATCTTTCTGGTTCTAAATAAAATTCTGTTTTGCTCATGTAGCTTTTTTCTCTCTCTCTCTCTCTCTTTTCATTTTCTGGTATGTTTCTTGCAAATATTCATATGGTTTTGCCGCACCATCTGCTCAGTTTCCATTACCCATTAGTTAACCAATGGAAATGGGAAAAGTACGTCACAGTCCTTTTGACCCTGCTGCTCTGGTCAGTGGGGTTGTGTGGGGTCATGACGGTGAAAATGAGGAAATCTAATGTTGGTCAGCTTTACACCTGAGATGGTAAGAGCTCTCTCCATTGATGATTACAGCAGGTAAACGTAAAGCATAATACTAGAGATGGCACGTCTCTGCTGATGTGTCGAGCAAACAAGTCTGTGGTGGATTAACTTTGACCTAAAGTAGCAGGTTCGTTCATCAGCTCTGCAACTAGCATGTACCAGTTTTGTGCCCTAAGTTGATGTAAAATTTGAAGGTGGATGCCCTCATTTGCAATGGCTGCCTCTATTTCTTTACCCAGGTCAGTGTGTTTTCCATTTACTCTGTAATCTTCCATGAATGTTTTATTTTTTCTGTGCGATTAATCAGTAACTCTTGGTTTTATATTCCTCCCTCTGTAAACATATGCAGGTGGATGATTTTACAGACAGGGGCAGGACATCCTACAACCCATGTGCTAATGTTTACATGCAATGACATTTTGACAACTAAACCAGGTGTAGTATACACTGTATGCACCACGTGGGTGTGACTCAAACTAATAAGCTGTTATCGGCCATGATGTGAAAAAAATATTAAGGTGAGCAGCTGTAACAGAGTGTGATGTTTGTCCTCGCCATAAAAGGTCTGGACTGAAATCAGCAATTTGGTTTTAAAAGCTGCTTTTTTCTTATTGTTTAAGTCAACTTCATTGTCGTCTTCCGCTTATCCGGGTCCAGGGTCGTGGGGGCAACAGCCTTAGCAGGGAAGCCCAGACTGCCCTTTCCCCGTCACTTCCGCCAGCTCCTCTGGAGGGATCCCAAGGAGTTCCCAGGCCAGCTGAGAGATATCATCCTTCCAGCGTATCCTGGGTTGGCCCTGAGGTTTCCTTGCTGAAGGACATGCCTGAAACACTTCCTAAAGTAGGCGTCCAAGAGATGCCCAAACCACCTCAGCTGGCTCCTCTTAATAGTTCTTCTCTGATCCCCTCCTGGATGTCCGAGCTCCTCACCCTATCTTTAAGGCTGAGCCCGGCCACCATGCGGAAGAAACTCGTTTCGACCACCTGTCTTCACCATCTTGTACTTTCAGTGATTTCCCAAAGCTCACAAGGACCATTGGTAAGGGTTGGAGCATAGCTCGACCATAAATTACAGCTTAACTCCCTCTTCACCACAACAGACTGGTTGAGCCTCGATCCATCTGTCTTTCCATCCATCCCTCCCTCGCAAACAAGACCCCCGACATGTCTGCATAGTCTGCAGTGGTCTCTATGTCATAAATCTCATTATTCAGAAACTTTGAGACCACACTGACGTACATTTTGACTGTGCATGCTGTAAGTAGGACAATGCAAGTCGTAAGCAATTATGTTTACATGCATAACCAGGACATGCACGGATGCATTTCCAGGTGTACTAGTGTGGTTTGGTATCAGTGCAGTTGTAGCCCTTGAGTTCGAGGACAAGGTCATATATAGTATAGACACATTTACGTGCTTCAGTGGGTATTTGTCATGGGTCAGTGAGTGTGTATTGAATTACAGTAATGTGGCTGCAGTTTTGCAAATGAAGCTACATTTGAGCTACATTTGATATTAATATAATACTAAAGTAGGCTAATGCTCCAGGCTAGCTAACAGCATCTTGAGCTATTTCCTGTTTTGCTATTTAATCTGACTACTCACTACACTGTCATGTAGTGTATGTTGTTATATAGATTTTTAATGTTCCATATTATAGCTTTTAACACAATGTTCAAAAGGTTCCTGCTAACGCTAACATTTTTGCAACTCTTACCTTAGCTAAAAACACATTTGACCATTTGGGGGTCGACGGTAGCTCAGTGTCTTTCAACTCGAAGGTTGTGGGTTTGTTTCCAGGTGAAGCTGGCAGTGTTTGAATGGGTATGAAAAATGAGTGTGAGTGAATGGGTGAATGGCAAAATTATAATGTAAAGTAGCTTTGAGACACCAAGACTAGAAAAGTGCAAAAGTACCTCAAATGGATACTTGATTAAAAGTACAAGTATCATACCAGAAAATGACTTATTAGTTGAAGTCACTTTTTTATAATAATATTTAAATAAAAGTCTTAATATCAAAACTCATTTTCTAAAGTGAGGTATAAGGATTTAGCCAAGGTAGCACAGTGGCAGGGCGAGTTGTCTTTCAACTGGAAGGTTGTGGGTTAAATTCCTGGCTCTGCTAGTCTTTATGTGTCCTTGGGCAAGACACTTAACCCCATGATGCAGCGTGTGAATGGGTAAAATCTGTAGTGTAAAGCAGTTCATCAAGACTAGAAATAAAGGAAATGTAATGGAGTAAGAGTAAGAGTTGCTCGAAATATAAAATAATATAAAAAACATAACATTTATAAATACAAACCCTTACCATTTCATTTAATTATTTAGCCAATGCAAGGAACCAGATAACAATAAAAAATAAAGCACTTTTGGAAGGCTTTTACAGAGGTACAGCATGTTCTGTCATATAGGATCAAAAGGTGAAAGACATTAAGACGTGCAGTGACGTACTTGCTGCGACCTTGTGTCATGTTTTCACTCGTACACGTGAGGACAGCTGTCAAGGCGAGGAGCGGCAGCGTGGAAGCAGGGCCGCCATCGCTATCAACTGTAGCACAAAATTATCTGGCAGAGATTACGTGCAATTAAATCTGATGTCAAGTCAAGATTTTTGACGCACAACTCTTCATCTCTTCAAGTGACTGAAAACGTTTTTCTGAAAACGAAAATTGCTCAATTACACTTTTATCTTGTGTGCACTACTGACACACATCTGTCTGGTCAATATTTTACCTCAGTCTACTCCCGTTTTTTCCACTTTAGTGGCGAACAAATGGATAGTGGTGGTGGGAGTGTAATCGCTCTGCACAAAGATGAAGACTCTGCGTCACCACACACGAGGAGCTCTCCTAGTGTGGTGACATTCTGATTAAGGAGAAACGCAAGTTAAACACAAGTTTGACCCACATTCATTTAAGTAAAACGGCAGAAAACAAGAAAGTCAGTCATTTAGGTTTAAGCTATTTTATTGCTCTATTTTTGTTTTTTTTGTTGTTTTTTTGCTGTCTATTTTTATTTTTTTGGAAAATTTGATTTCTAATCCAAGGACCTATAGGACCAAGCTACATTGCTTAGAAAATTGTATGCCCACTTTTTACTCACGCCCCTAAATTTGGAGCACACTACCCTTAGATATCACAAGATATTTTTAGAAGAAGACTTAAAATCTTTTTACTCTAGCCGCCAACTAGCTCCTTTTTATTCCACCCTGTGTTGTGTTTTACTTGCATTTTTAGTTAATTTTAAAAGTTAAAACACAGTTTTTTTGACACAATCTTTTGACTCTTGTATTTTCCTATTTCATTCCACCCTGTGTTGTGTTTTATTGTTGTCTCTTTCCTTCTTACATTTGATTTTCCTTTTGTTGTGAAGCAATTTGAGCTGCAATCCTCGTATGAAAGGTGCTATACAAATACTGGCAAATTGTGTTGGGCAGTTACTTTTTGCATTTAGCTTTGTTTTACTAGAATAGGGGTAGTATTTTTGAGTTAAGTGTGTCTTCATTAACTGAGGATGGGAAGCATCATTTTTATAAAAGAATACTATCTAGTAATACAAAGCTAAATGCAAATCGGTGAAGTATTCCTTTTATCAGTGTGAACTTCTTGTTGTCATGGTGTTCTTTCTGTACTCTTAATACTGTTGTGTTGTTGTTGTTGTTTTTTGCTTCATTGTTTCCTGTTTTATTTTGTAGTTCTCCTTGAGTGCACCTTGTTTAGTTTTACTTCCTGTCTTATTTAAGTCTTCACCTGTGGCTCATTAGTGTCACCTGTGTTTGATTATCTCTGCCTCTGCAGCGTCTCCATTATTGGTTGGTCCTGTTTGAGTTTCATCTCCTCATATTACAAGGTATTTTTGTTTTACTTCCACTCCTGCTTTAGATTGCTAGTTGTTGTTTTTTTGAAAGCTCCTGTTGGCACCGTTTAAGTTCAATTGAGTTGTTTTTGGACTTTGGTGCAGGAGAGTGAGCAGTTTACAAAGCAACACTTTCCTGTTGTTTCCTGTCAGACAAAGTTGTCTCCCGGTGAGATAAAGCAGCAAACATGTGCTTTAGATGTTGTGGACATGAGATGAGGAAGATTTTATTAGCGGAGTCTGTTTTTCCTTGTGTCACAGCTGGCAGCCACAGGAGATGCACACAGCGTAATCATCAGCTCTGGATAATGTGTGTCTGCACCTCATAATACATTTTTCTTTTTGTTATTATTATTATTATTATGACTTTAAGGGTATTCATTAAGTAGTTTTGTGTAATATTATGGATATTTTCATTGGTTAGGCTGCCAAAATGTGTCCTGAGAAAAATAGCTGCACAACACACCGTGTGTGTGTCTCTTTGTATGGAGCTGTTCGACGATCTGTTGCAGACGACATCCTTGTGTGGAGCGGATTCAAACACTGGAATGAAACTAATGACATTTATTTTTAATCAGATTTTTAAACAAAGTAAACAGTGAGGACTCGTGACGGGTTGCCGAGGCACTTTTAAATCTCTGCTCTGGCTGCTTATTGGCGGAGCCTCGCTGCTCACGTAACAGTTACATCACAGCGAATTAATTTTGTAAACTCTGCATTGAAACAGAATTGAGGTCAGGGCAAAGTGTTAGCCGTCAGGATTTCCACTTTTTTTTTTTTTTAATTCATGCGTTGTTGCTGTTGTGGGTAAAAGGGGCTTTTGTCTAATTCTGCACCTTTTGCATGGAGTATGTTGCAGAAATGGAAACTGAGTTCATTTTATTCAAACACTTTCAAATCCAAACAGAGTTCTTGAGTCCGACTCTACAACATGCACTTGTTTTTCATTATGTGCTCGTAAATTTAACCCTTTTTTGCTTATTATAACCATTAAAGAGCCAGAATAACTTTCAATATCTGGCAGTTATTTACAGTTTACTGCACGTTAAAATAGTTTATTAACAATTCAAAATGAAGAAACACTGTAGAACACCAAGATTTGATGTGTTGAATTTGAACGGTATAAAACATGAGTGTTTTTCCAAATCTCTCCTCTCTGACGACAAAGACGCTGATTTGCCGGCGTCGTGCAACGGCGTGAGTGAAATTACCGTAATTACCGTTGCGACTTCTCAGATTTCAGAAACCGTTGGGATTTTTCCGACAGCTCAAACTGCCGCGTAATTACGGAATTGCAAAAGCGCAAACGTGTCGCCTGCTGCTGCCTATCTTAGCCAGGACTCCCTTAATCTTAATCTCTTAATCTCACTGGGATTGTTCTGGTTAAATAAAATAAAAAATGCTTAAAATTAGATAGAAAGACGAAACATAGCAGCTGCTGCCGCCGGTGTCATAATAAGCCGCTGTAAAACACCGGTACATCACATCTGTTTTACAGCCGTGTTTGATGAGCTTGTCTGTTTGTGACGCTGCAGGCGTCGAGCACTGGGGCGTGTTCATGTTTGATCTTGGATGACTTAAGTTCACACAAGTGATCATCAACAAACATACGCCATGTGGCGGATGATTTTCCTGACAAATGCTGCATCACGAGTTCCCCGCCGCCCGTCGTGCGTCACCTTTCGCGCCGGTCAACCGAGGATTGCGGTCCTGCAGCCCGTTTATCGCGGCTCAAAGCTTTATGGCTCGCGCTGGTTCAGTTTTAATGGTCGTGTATTGCATGTGTCCCCGTGCATGTACGCTCAACAGCCACTTTATTGGGTACACAGGACGCCTCATAAAGTGGCACGTGGCGTGGTCTTGTGCTTCAAGCTTCAATGAGATGTGCGTTCAAAGATGGTCCTCTGCATACTTTGGTTGTGACAAGTGGTTATTTGACTTACTCTTGCGTTTCTAACAGTCTTTTCAAACCTATCTGGTCATTCTCCTTTGGCATCAGTGAGACATTTTGCCACAGAGATGATTGTCCTTGAAAATCCCAGCAGATCAGCAGTTTCTTTCAACGTCACTTTAGTCACATTTCTTCCGGGGGGGTTTTTAGGGCATGGCTTGAACTTCAGCTTCGGTTTTGTCTCGGCCGTGTTTACGTTCCTTACAGCGACGGGTTGTTGCCATGTGATTGTCTAATTATGGTGAGATGGCAGAGTCGGGGATAAACAAGCAGAGCCCCCGTGACAAAAACCCCAGCTATGCCTCATTTCTGCCGTCACACTCGGGATCTCTTAGAGAAATCTTTTATGTCGCTGTCATGCTTTTCTGAAGATGGGAGAGAAAAAAAAACAAAAGTGATTTTCTTTGAAAAGCGTCTATAAATGTGTCAATCAGATCGGCATGTGTCTCTCTGCGACTCTTTCCTGCCGTTGCAGTTCCTATGAAGAGGAACATTTTTTTTTAATGGCTTGTTTCATCTTTTCTTCAAACTGCAACATCGTCACGCACCAGTCATTTGACTGCGAAGGAAAACATCGACATTGTTGTGAACTTCGCCCATGAAATGTTCGCCTTTAAACCTTCATCGAGCTCCACTGAAGAGCGACGGTCTTTCTTCTTCTATGAGGTTTAATGGCTTCTTGCATCCATGATGTTGCATGACTGCCATCTACTGCAGCTAATTTACAATCTTACAATAACCAGTTCTTATCTCTTGTTCTTCTCCTCGTCATCTGCTGGTTGAGGCCAACCAGGGAGTAAGAATATTGTAAATATCCTCCAAGGGGGTGTTGACTCCGTTTTAATGAAAGTCTGTTGGACTCTCACTTGATTTATAGCATCATTTATCATTTTCCTGAGGAGTTAATGGTCTCACTTGCTAGATTTGGGTCATGTTTTTTATTATTAAATCTTGTAGGGAATTCACTTTTTTGCATTTAACCCATTCTCTACTAGAAATTAGAAGCAGTGAGCAGCGCCTGGGGAGCAATGGGTTTGCCCATGTTCAGTGGAACATGATGTAAATCTTGTTAAAAAAAATATGTTCCTATTCAGTGGAAAATAGATGATGTGTGATTGACAGCTGGTGTCGTCCAATAGGAGCCTGGATGCAGGTCAAATTGCATCGATTGGTTGCCAGTTGAATTGCGTTTAAACATTATATTTGCAATTATAGCATTATCGATAATGCTAAATTGTGCATTTTTACTCCAGGTTTTCTCTGTAAAATTTTCCATACAGTCCCGAACTGTTGCATGTGTTTTCTGATGACGTTTTTGTTCAGGTCCTCACATCTTTAAAGGGATTTTTGGGGGTTAAGACCTGGTTTTAGGGTTAAGGTGTGACATTTAGTCGTGATGGTTAATAGGCTAGGGAATGCATTATGTTTGAGGGTCCAGATGAGTGTATGAAGTAATGATTAAAGGTCACAGTCTTTGTGTAATCCAGCTCGGTCACAGTAGTTATTGCCTCTGTGTAAACTCGTTAACAGTCATGAGACACGATGAGCATATAAACCTTTTCATCAGTGCAAACATTGACCTCAGAGACTCTTGTGCTCCTCTTTCTGCGTTTTTAAAAAAGCGCAACTTGGTTACAAACAAAAAAATAATAATTTTTACCCATTCCAATGCATGAAAGACTGTATTTCAGGTGTGTAGTGGAGGCAGATTAGAGAAGAACATGCAGTTTGTATCGGGCAGAGCTTCAGAGCTGATAAAAAAAAAAAAGTTTTTATCGCCTTCAGACTTTTGTTTGTCGTCTCACACCGAATCACTCGGGTCTTAAAAACTGTGATAAAAACACAAGAGATTATTCAGTGACGGAGGACGGGAGTCATTAGACATGGACTTCCTCAAGTCTCTGTTTAACAGAGATCGTTTTGGCAGAACGCGCGGCCTCAAGTCTCTGTGGCTGGTTCTTGTACATCGTCTCGTCTTGTTGTTTCTTATAAACTACCACTGCTCATTAACGTCTCACAGGAATTGCCGCGGACAGTCTCGTTTGGGCAAAACGCGTTTAGGACGTCAAACCTGGTATTAACACTTGTCCTGAGAGATCTGATTACGTCTGACTATTGGCATTTAAACACATCCTGGAAGAGTCTCCTGGTAGCACCTGTGATGGGATCTCATATCGCTCGCGCTAATGCACACTGGCACATCAATGTGTTCGCATGGACAAAATGAAGTAGTCATGTTTTCAATGAGTTGGTGTGTAAGTATCTGGTCTCGCTTGTATTTGACAAAAACACTGGATGGAGACCAAAACCTGGTCCTAATGAGGCAGAAAGACCCTCATTTCTAACTTAAGGCCTGAGCACGAATTTGTGCGAGGTCAGGTCTGGCACAAATGCGATTTTGGACCTATGAGTTGCTCAAGGGCTCTATAGCGCCCCCTAAGGTGAAAACGGAGGCAAAATTGAGTTCCACCAAATTTCCCGATAGATGATATAGCCCTATGCTATAGAACCTCAACTCAACAGGAAAATCTACGTTAATCAGCAAACTCGTCTGAGCGTGTTTGTCATACTGACATAGAAAATATACTAGTTTATTATTTCTAAAGCATCTAATCTATGACATTTAATCAGACTTAAGCATTTGATGTTTCAATTTAGCCGTTCTGAAGGGAAATCTACAAAAATCTAACATCAAATCTGTCTTTTGGTAACTTTCTTTGGAGCCAACAATAAAATCTTTGGAGTTTATAGACAATAGACTTTAATGTACACAGGAGTTGCAATTCGTGTTATAATAGCACATTTAATAGATGACAATAGATTTATTGGAGCTCTGTTTTTAAAGCATTATACATGGTTAGTCTGTGGAATAAGGCCGGTTTTTTTTATTGAATATACTGACTCGGTATCTAGGTAAAATCATCCTATTGCATTCAAATTGTTTTTGAATTTTAATGAACATAAACATCTTATTACTTCATTTTATATGTGTATATATATATATATATATATATGTACTACATTATATATGCATTTAGTTGCTTTACATGACACAAATGGAGAATTAAAAGCAACAAAAAAAGGAAACATTTCGCTCAAATAGTGGCAGAATAAAACATTCTGCTCTCAAGTCCCAGAAAAGCAGGAAAATTGGATTTTGCCTGTAATCCTCCATCAATTTTCCACATACAACATGAATTGCCGGAGTGACAGTGAGCCTTTACACATTATTGTCACACACCGCGACGCGTGATTAGTGTGTGATGTCACGACAATGTGCATCATGAATGCTCCCTCCCACTGTTTCCAACATACTGCTGTTGTATGCGCTGATGACACTGAATGCAAATCAAAGCCGCTGACATTGGGACTTTTATTTTCACACATTCAAAAAGAAATGAAATGAAATGAAATGTCGCATTCAGGTTTCATGAAAATTTCCTACATCATCAATGAGAGCGTCACAGTGTTTTAAAAAGTCGCAGCAACAAATACTAGTGCTGTCACTGCTAACTGCAGTAATCTTTGTGGCTTTATGACTGACAGTATCTAAACTCTGCAGGCTTAATTCTTCACTGATGAATCTCTGTTAGTAAATGACAGATAATGGCGGTTATTTATTCAGAAAAAGGGTGAGAGAATTATGAAATTGCATCTCCAGTAGCCACAGGAATGCATGAAAACCCTGATTTATAGGGATTTATGTATGTGTACATTGTCGCTAAAACCCTCTGATCCGTTGTCATCCCTCTGCATGTGATCTGCTCGTGGAGCAGCAGAAACATTGGCTTTAACGTGACCCCACTTTCAAACGTCAGAGCCGTTTTGACACTCGACAAGATCAATAAGTGTTCACACTAGATTTCCCATGACCAGCGAATATACAGTACAATGCAACTAACTGCATTATTTCTGCAGCTTATAATCGATTCATTCTTCCATGATTGTTGTGGAACATGCAGTGTAAAGCGTTTGCATACAATTCCGAGAAGCATCATTTTACAATAGTGATATTTGATTTCACGGCAGTTATGAGGACGTGCTACAGCCACTTAAGTCTGCCGCACACGAAGGATGATTTTAGGCTGATTTGAACAGATTATCCGGCCAAATTATCGCACGTACAACAGCTATTAACTGACGAGTCTGTTTGCATTCTTCACTGGATCGTCTCGTCTGTGCTTTCTCAGGATTAAAACATTTCCGTCTCCCACAATTTTTACAATCAAGTCAGATTTGAAAATCCTCTCATGTGGAACAGGTTTTAACTAAGGATGATAATATATCTGCAGTTTCTCTACTCCCATTAAAAAGAACATAAATGTCCATTTGTTTACGTTTTCTTGTTGTCCCAACACTAGCTTATGCTTCCCTTCCCGATCACATGTAGTCTTCTTCTTCTTCTTCTCCTTGTCTTGTCCGGTCACAGATCACTTCCAGGTCACGTAACTTGCATTTATCAAAATTGGATTAAACCATTGGATTTTTCCATTTTTCATTTTAGCACAAAATCGGAAATTGGAATAACGAGTCGTTATCCGTTTTTTTTTTCATTTTGATTGTGTAATATTGAGAAAACGAGTCGTTTTTATTTCTGGTTTTATTTTGAAAAACGAATGATACACGGTTTCGTTATGTTAGTGAAAATGGAAAGTTGGCACGCAAATCAGAACTGGCAAAACAAACAAGTCTATGGAGGCCATGGCCTCAACTCAACAGGAAGTTGATTTGCATTGTTGTTTTGTAAATGAACGAACTCGTCTGAGCATTTCGACCATTCGCCACCAAACAGGAAGTGCCCTGTAACTTTGCCGTTAATTGACCGATCTGAGTCAAGAGCGCAGCACCACCTGCTGGTGTAACATATTCTTGGAGCTGCTGAACTGTGAATTTCTCTGTGACATGACTGAAGTATCTATCTATATCAAAGAATTGTCTCAAATCCTAGCTACCAAATTATCTTTATACCCCAAGTGGTGAGAAATGATGTGCAGGAATCAATACAGTGCTAATGGGTTTGCATGAGCTTAGGAGCAAAACCACGGAGAGAAAGAGAGAATTTCCAGGTATAACAAATGTCCACAGTGGACAATCAAGTGCATGGAGATGATGAGGAAGAGTGATAGGAATGAACTGAGATTAATTTCTTTCTGATCAGAGACTTGTCTGTATGCATGTGCGCACATGTCTCAGCAGTCATTAGGTGGGAGTAAATGGACTGGCGAGCCACATCCCGGCGCACGAGCGTGGGCCGGCATCCGAGATAACGAGCCTGCGAGAGCTCGTAGCCTGTGATTTGTTCTAGCAAATAACCCCACTCAGCTTTGTATCTGGACGACCGTGCACACCGCGCGTCACATGGATACACATCGTAGAAAACATACTATAACACTAATATTATGGATGGCAACTTTGCGTTATTGTGTTATTTAAACATTTCCCTATCCCTATTAAGGATTATTGTTTTGATATGAAACATTTTTATTTGCCTTATCAAATTAAAACGTTCCGTGTTGTCTGGAGTGTCAAAATAAAGTACGATTATCTGCATTACTTTTTCCCGTTCTCCTGCTTCAGCTTATATTTGTTTATATCTTGTTTTTAATGCAGTAAAATAGCCTTTTGACACTAAAGACATTTTATGATGACATAGTTGCAAGACATTTGAAACACTGTCATCACGTTTAGCAGCATTAGATCTGGCAAAGCAACCATAATTAGTTCAGAGTGTCCACTGATAACTACCTTCCCTCTTCTCCTCCTGGACTCATGCACTCTTACATCATGTTCTATTTCATGGTCTGTTTTTACACGTGCGATCACAGTCGTCTCACACAGGTAGCAACACACAGATCAGTGCAGATGGAACACATATAGCCCAGGTCACACGGGTGCACCTGACCATAGACCGCTTTACTGCATTCCATTTTCCTGCTATCTTTTTTGTTGCTATTAAAAACACCTTTTTAAATAAATTATTCTAATGCAAGTAGTCAGCGTTTTCTCATAGGCTGCCATTTAAATTTAGTCTGTTGTCGATGCATACAGTATGAAACCACATTTTATTTTTCCACGGGCCGATGACGACAGACGGCGTCATTGTGAATATCTAAAACTAAAAACGGCCGGGGGACGGACGGAATGCCATTTAAGGATTAACATACTGACTCTGAGGAGTGACAACTTGGCAGCGCTTGCACAGCATCGTGCTGCGAGCGCTCCTCTGTGTAGCAGCCCCAATCTGTTCAGGAAAGACGTCAATGTGTGAAGTTTCCTGGCAGAGAGATGTGTAGACACAGTCGAGGATGGTCATCGCTCTCTCGCGCACACAAAAACACACATACACACGTGCATGAGAGATATAGCCTGTACTGTGGGTGGGTTGAATTTGGCGAGCAGTAATGGCCAACGAACACTAAAGAAAGATACTGGCCGGTAGGCAGGAAAATGGGTAGGAAAGTGGGTAGACTGATTGGCAGATAGAAAGATTAGTAGGCAGGTACGTTGGTATGTTGGAAGGGAGATTGGTAGTGAGATATGTGTGTGGGTTGGTAGTTAGATGGGTAGGTAGGAGGGAAGATGGGTGGGTACACAGGAAAGTGGGTAGCAAGGTAGGCAGGTATGTTGGAAGTGAAATAGGCAGTGAGATGTGAGGGTAGGTAGGAAGGTATGCAGGTTGGTAGATATTTGGTATATCTATTGGTAGGTAGGCTGGTATGTTGGAAGGGAGATGGGGAGTAAGATGTGTGCGTAGGTAGGCAAGAAAGTAGGTAGGAAGGAAAGTGGGTGTGTTGATGGATCGATAGATTGGTCATAACATGTGTTTGTGGATAAGTAGGAAGATGAGTAGGTAGGAGGGAATATGCGTGGGTAGGCAGGAAAGTGGGCAGATTGGTAGGTGGGAAGGGAAATAGGCAGTAAGATGTGAGGGTGGGTAGGCAGGAAAATATTTAGGTATGTAGGTAGGAAGGAATTTAGGCAGGTTGGTAGATAGATGCTGGAACTAGTAGGTAGGCTTATATATTGGAAGGGAGGTGGATGCTCGGTAGGTAGGAGGGAAGATGGGTGGGTACACAGGAAAGTGGGTAGCAAGGTAGGCAGGTATGTTGGAAGTGAAATAGGCAGTGAGATTTGAGGGTAGGTAGGTAGATAGGAGGGAAGATGGTTGGGTAGGTAGGAAGGTACGCAGGTTGGTAGATATTTGGTATATCTATTGGTAGGTAGGCTGGTATGTTGGAAGGGAGATGGGGAGTAAGATGTGTGCGTAGGTAAGAAAGTGTGCGTAGGCGAGAAAGTAGGTGGTGTTGATGGAAAGTGGGTGTGTTGATGGATCGATAGATTGGTCATAACATGTGTATGTGTATAAGTAGGAAGATGAGTAGGTAGGAGGGAAGATGCAGATTGGTAGGTGGGAAGGGAAATAGGCAGTAAGATGTGAGGGTGGGTAGGCAGGAAAATATTTAGGTATGTAGGTAGGAAGGAATTTAGGCAGGTTGGTAGATAGATGCTGGAACTAGTAGGTAGGCTTATATATTGGAAGGGAGGTGGATGCTCGGTAGGTAGGAGGGAAGATGGGTGTGTACACAGGAAAGTGGGTAGCAAGGTAGGCAGGTATGTTGGAAGTGAAATAGGCAGTGAGATTTGAGGGTAGGTAGGTAGATAGGAGGGAAGATGGTTGGGTAGGTAGGAAGGTACGCAGGTTGGTAGATATTTGGTATATCTATTGGTAGGTAGGCTGGTATGTTGGAAGGGAGATGGGGAGTAAGATGTGTGCGTAGGTAAGAAAGTGTGCGTAGGCGAGAAAGTAGGTGGTGTTGATGGAAAGTGGGTGTGTTGATGGATCGATAGATTGGTCATAACATGTGTATGTGTATAAGTAGGAAGATGAGTAGGTAGGAGGGAAGATGCGTGGGTAGGCAGGAAAGTGGGCAGATTGGTAGGTGGGAAGGGAAATAGGCAGTAAGATGTGAGGGTGGGTAGGCAGGAAAATAATTAGGTATGTAGGTAGGAAGGAATTTAGGCAGGTTGGTAGATAGATGCTGGAACTGGTAGGTAGGCTTATATATTGGAAGGGAGGTGGATGCTCGGTAGGTAGGAGGATGCAGAAGATAAGTAGGTAGTTTGGTAGGTGGGCAGGTATGCTGATGGGGAGGTAGATAAGTAGGTATAGGGAAGGAAGATGGGAACAAAAGCAACTTCATTGCCAGAGCAGGTACTATTGATTGTGTTAACACAGCTACAGGGACGTTGGTGAACACCAAAACAACAAGTGAACTGCAAACGTCTCTCGATGATTCAACACATGATATTGGATCACGCGAAAGTTAATAGGACACGGGAATCTGGCTGGAGTGACACAAACAATCATAGCGAGCTATTTCCGTCTCGCGCCGTCGTCCTCGGAGGTTTGAAAACCACCCGACTTGGCAACTGCCTGCAAGACATTCTCCTGTGTTTTCACACCAAATATGACTCACACCGGGGCGAAAAACAACAATAGCTCCTGTAATTTGTTAAAATCTGATTTTTAGTTGTAATTTTCCTCTATTTTTAAGACTTGTCTTTCGAGTGATTCAGGATGTCGGGGTGGCAGCTCCTCCTCCCTCTCACACACACACACACTATCATCACTCACTGGAGGGGGACTTTGTGAGACAATCTGTGCGGTGCTTTATCTTTTGTCTTCTTGGACCACACACATACAGACACTTATGCACACAAAGATATAAATGTGCATGTGTGTGTGTGTCATTTGCGTCATCTCCTATTTCCACTGCCCCTGCACCCGTGGTGTCTGAGTCTCCTTCGCCCGTCAAGCTCAGTGCATTATTTATCAACTTTGTAGTCAGTGGAAAAAAACGGGATCACCTGGAACGTGGTTCCTGGAAAGTAAACCACATGTTGGAAACAAAATAAACCAAGTGATATTAAAAATTCAATGCAGTCTCGAGTGTTGAGTCACTCTTCGGGGGGGAAATACCGTCACTCACAGCGGCTAAATTTAAATCAAACACTCGGAAGTGTTAATTATGCATTGCAGAGCCCTGATTTATTATTTGACTACAACATTGTTCATACTTTTATTTAGTACGAACAATAATGGCTGCCTCTCAGAAATGTCATACGCTGAAAAATTACACACACGTAATAATAACTTTGCAAAGGACAGGGGCGTTTCAAGGCGCTTTGGGGGCCCTGGGTAACGGGTTTCCAGTGGATGTTGTCATTGCTCAATTGCTGTGGACTTCTTTTGGGGGGGGGCCCTTTTAGTTCCAGCCCCCAGACAGTTTCATTCTGTCATAACCCTGTCACAGTCCTGACTAAGGAAAATATGTGTAAATAAAAAAAGGTTATTTTAGTAAAACAATCATCACCTTCATCACTGTAAAAGTAATTAACCTTTATCGACTTTAATTTGATGTTATTTTATGACATCTTAATGCTTTTTTATTATTATTATTATTATTATTATTATTATTACTCAGCCTATGTTTGTTTGTTGTTCTAGTCATTTTACGACGGATTAGATCACTTATCTCTTAGGGAACACTGGAGGAAACATGTCCCGTGACGCTGGAAAGCTCGGATTTTTTTTTGATTAAATGCTATTTTTAAAGGCAGCTACTGTATGATGTGTCGTCGAGCTGAGACACTTAACGAGGGTTAAAAATTGTACAGTAGAGATGTTTATATTTGGTTTATGAGTGTGTGTGTGCTTCACTTACCAACAGAGAACACCACATTCCCAAACCTAATTAGTAATTGGCTGGGATGAAATGAACATGTGTATATGTGTGACGTGCAGGCGGCTAATGTGAAAAATTTCCAGCTTGGTCCTGTGCCTGGAAATGAAGCGGCACTATAAAGGGATGTTGCCTTTACAGCAGCAGCCATCAGTGCGTCAACAACGATATCTGCTCTTCTGTGAAGATGGATGGCAGAGCGGTGTGGTGATCTGGCCCATGCGGCGCTGTGGAAATTTACTCTCTTTTCCCCCCTTTCCATTTCCACACACTGAGGTCTGCGCAGCTATTAGCTGTAAGGACACTGCGTCCATCCATGTGGGCAGACGTAATAAAGCGCTAACCGTAACCAGTTAATGCCTAACCTAACCACAATTCAAATATTGCTCTTTTAAGTAACTAGTTTCTCAGAAATTAGGTTCTGCCTCATTAGGACTGGGACTTTTGGATATCAAGTTATTTTCCACGACTAGAGTACCTCCTCAGTGTGGACGGGGTCATCATAGCACGGCTGCCGTGACATTGTTTTATACGCGACACAAACACACAAACTACTGACATGTAAAGCAGTTGTTTTCGGTGTAACTGTCGATCAGCGTTTGTCAAACCTGGAAAAGACGATATTCTAATGATATTTTAATGATTTCTTTGTTATGTGTAGCAAAAAACCCAGAAAATATTCACATTTAAGAAGCTGAAATGATCAGAAATCTTGTTTAAGGATTATCAACATAGCCGACGATTCATTTAGTCATCGATTAATAATCGAGTAATTGTTTAAGCTCTAATTTGGTTTAATGTTTTATTTTACCTGTATTTAATATCCCGACTTGTGGACATGGTTGCCTATGGTACGTGGCACTTCTTTTTCCCCAATAATGGTCTCAATTCTTCCATTTTGAGATCTTAAAAGTCATTCAAATTGGTTCTAAATGTGCAGACACCCTGCATGCCCGGAGCACAGACTCCGTCTGACACAGTCGCTGAACTGAAATGCGACTGGGTTGTGATTCGGCTCACGATCGCCGGCTTTCAGCAGTGCCGTCGCTACATCGACAGACTCCTCTGTTAAATATTGAGATTTTAGACATTTCCTTGCTAAATGTTGCAGATTAATGCACATTTCGAGGATTTCTTTTAAGTCCGATCTACAGTTTTTGGCATTGTTCGGTTTGTCGGACATCGCGCTCATGACTCTTCCAGTGACGACACTCTCTGACCAATCAGTGGCCGGCAGACTGTCGACATTTTAATATCGGCTCAGCTCGTACTTGGTGCCTCGCCAGAAAATAGACACATGTATGTGTTCTCTAAACCAGAGGACTCATGAGATCTTCTATTATTATTATTATTATTATTTCAATGACTAAAATCCTAACTCTAACATAAACTGACATCTAATCCTAATCCTAAAAACAAATCTCCGTCACAGTCTATACGTGACGCGCGCACACACACACACTGTACACAAACCGAGTTATAAACAAACACACAACATGTGCTGTCCTTCCCATGCTGACGAACACAAAGGAAATGAATCCCCATCAAAAGTACGCTGCACAGCGCTTATCATCAACCCTGGAGGACATCGCGTCTGTTTTGGGTTTTTTTTAAACCGACACAATGCATTAAATTAAATGACTGCATTTAACTTCCTGTTTCTGTTAAACTGTAATATCAAAGCCCCAGTTGCTGGCTGGCATACCAATCCATTTTCACTGCACTCTTCTTCATTTCCCCTGCCTTTCTGCAGAAGTCATTAAGCTTTACTTGGAAGTGAGTCCCATTTCCAGGGACGTTCAGCATAACACGACCTATTCAAACTACGCGAAAATGTGAATAAGAGAGAGCTTTTTCCCTTCAGAAAAAACACTGACATCTTCAAATTCATATCTGTATTTAATGAACAGCTTCCTCAGCCCAGATATTTCATGCAGATTTCATGCAAAGTGAAGTCTGAAAGCTGGAAATGAGTCGGACGTTTCTCGGTCAGTTTCACAGAAACTCTTTGCCCTCCCTGCAAAGCAGCACGGATTAAAACCGGGAGAACAAAAGTATTATTTATTCTTTGTTTCAGTCACTCAGGTCAGATGAATGTTGTTTTTTTCTTCTCTAACTAGCCTGCTTTGTTCTCACAACGTTCTCAGAATTCCTTGACAGAACAATTGTGTTACTAAAGACTGCCTTAAAACATTCTCGCCTTACAGTGTGACTGACAGGCCGACTCCATTAATAATAATGATTTATGATAATAATGGCATTAATAATATGTCTTAAGTGAACATGAAAATACTGAATAATCTTGAGTTTTTGAGCAGTAAAATTCACTTCCGAAACTTTTCATGGACGCTTCTTTGTGTTTACTTTACTTTCTTGACAGGTAACAAGTCACTTCCTGTGTGCAGCATGGAAATGTAGCAGGTTAATTTGTATAATTTGACAAAACATCCCTATTTATATATTTTATGAGGTTTTCTTTTCAAAATGCAAACTTGTATTTTATTATGTCATTTGTTTACACGCCCTTACATGGCCTTTTCTTCTCAGCCACAGACTCCAGTTCTGCCAGCTCTTCCAGAATTATCACATGGTTTTTTTGCACTGATTCAGCTGACTGCACGCTCACTGAATTAATCCTTGCACTGTAATTTCAAGCTGCGTTTAGCACCGAGCCCCTTAACTCTGTCGATAAGTGCCTTTTGAATCCTGTTGGATTCATCCATCCATCATCTACCGCTTTATCCTCCATCGGAGGGTTGCGGGGGGTGCTGTAGACACCAACCAAGTGGCCCCCTGTGGTTGCAAACTCTCTGAGAAAAAAAGCCCACTTCTCACTTGATTTAAAACATATTTCAACATTTTCTAAAGGAGTGAATGTCGCAATTGCTTATTTCTGGTCTCCGTCAATAGAATATGATGTCAGTTAGAGGCAGAGGTGGAAAGTAGTAGAATTACATTTACCGGTTTTAAATCCCACCTGTTACTAAGTAACATGATGCCCCGGAAACTTTGGCAGTGAATTATGAGGACAGGTGAATTGGCTTTAATTAAGGTCCCTGAGTGAATGAGAAAGTGGAAGTATTTGTGACCTTTGACCCATTTTTACTAATACATTATGTGTTTACATATGTTATTTTGTCAGCACATTTTTACACGACACAAGAAAGAACCCCAACTAGCTAACTTTTACTTTTTAGTACATTTTTAGACCAATACTTTCACTTGTACTGAAGTAAAAATGTATCAAAATAGTGGTACTTTTACTTGAGTAGAATATTTTAGTACTCTTTCCACCTCTGGTTATAGAGAACAGACAAAAAAACACAGCATATGGACATATGTTCAGAAGGTGACGTCTGAACAGTGCTGGTCAAATCGCAAATCTCCAACCAATATGATGAGCGTCAGATTCCTGGCTTTGCCACATGTAAAGCACAAAATAATACCCGGCCTATGTGAATCAAAACTAAGTGAACAAATGATCACGAAAATACAAGAAACGGAAAATCAATTATAAATCCTGCAATAGATACAATGGACAATAGAGGATCAACAGCACCGGTTACCATAAAATGAGCTTATTAGAGAGTGTGTGTGTGTGTCTGTTCTGTAATTACATGCATTGTTTGACTTCCACCCATAACACCAGCTCAGCAAAACACGGTGTCCTGTTCCGTCTGCCGCACGAGAGGGGAGGTCAGATGACTGACGAACAGACAGATGACAACCGGCCACAACAACACACTGACAGCATTCCAGTCCGCGGATGAGTCAGTGACACTGTGTGACATGATGAGGAGGGAAAAAAAAATAAAAAGAATCCTGGGAGAATTCACGTGCATGCATGTACGCCATACAAAATACCATGTTTCCATGTATCGGCTGATATCTTCGTCACGTTGCTGACATTTGGTTTGATGACGATCACTCATCAGCTGGTTGATTTGCTAATTTGAGTTTCCAGCCGCTCTGGATGCGTTCAGGGACGGAGTCCAAAAAAAAAAAAAGATAGAAAAAGATAAGAAAAGGCCCAGAGACCTTTTGTTGCCACATTATTATCATCGTTCTTGGTGAGAATGGGTAATATTTCCAGTCAAAGCTGTGTTGTTAATCGAGGATTCGTAGAACCGCTGTTTGTAACGCTGAATAAATCAATAGGTTTATCTTTACAATGGATGTAATCTGCCATTAATTAATTAAACCGCAGAGAACTGCAAATCGATTCAGCCTCACCAGGATTAGCATCGCCTTTATATCACTTCTTTACACATCCAACTGTTACAGAACATACATGAATACATTGATTTTTGATGACTTGGCAAAAACAAGCCACACGTTTTCTCTTTGTTGTCTCTGCTACCAACTCCTGTGGGACATATTTGACTCTGAAGCTCGCCCCACACTTGAGGACAATCAGACAATCGTGGAACAGATTATCACTTTTGTCCATTTTACGCACGTCTGTCCCAAACGTTATCTCCGTCACTACCCTACACACCTCTGTGCGTCTTTTGCGTCGTATGGACGTTTACACAATACTTTCTCTAGAGGGCAGTGCTGAGCACCAAATTGCAGGCCTCAACAGACATAGCCGCCGTTAAAAGGGTTTATTTTTATTGTGCTTGATCTGAAATAGTGGTGGTGGAATGTAAGACCACTACCCTCCCCACCTCTCCTCGGTCCCCCATTTCTCCTTTCACCCCAACCTGTCTAGGCAGATGGCCGCACATCTTGAGTCTGGTTCTGTCGGAGTTTTTTCTCTCCACTGATGCCTAGTGCTTGCTCATTGTGTGAATTGTTGGGTTTCTCTGCTCTCTATAATGTTAAATTAAATGTAAGTTCCCAATATTTCCCGAAATATTGGACTAGTGACTCTATACTGCCCCCACGATTTCTGATGGTATTGCTCCATACGTAAGCTCCCACCCGTCTCCGTTATTCGTGCCCAAGTTCCTACACTTTAAATGTCATTGGAGCTTTAAAGACGTCGGTTACTTCATCATCAACGAAACAAGTGTGACATGACGAATTCTCCACCCTTGTCAGGCAAACAGTCGAGCAATTCAAACAGACGAGAAAGGACAACAAAGTGTGTGAGACAGAGGGAGGCGTTCAAGGACCTGTGACATTAAGCCGACTCGGCAAACAGGAAGAGGCTCCGCCCGACTCGTCCTCTTTCACATTACGTGCTCGGTTGCACATTCGGTACTCCCAGTTTTTTTCCGAGCAGGTATCCATACTGTTCTCCTCGGCTGATTGTGTCCTGTCCGTGTGTACTTTCTTCAGGGAGGAATCAAACCCACGAACGATACAAACAAACAAACACGGTGGCATGTTCCACCAAAGACAATAATGGAAGATTCCACAGCATGTGACTGGCACCTGGATAACACGTCCTCAAGGACATCTTGTGTATTACATCTCCACTGCACAAACAATCCAACTCAACAGGATGTTCTTTTTTTTCTCTTCATTTGTTCAATATGAGCTGACTCCCCTAAGCCCTCTCTCATTTAGTCCGAAAGAGAAATTCAGTGCAGGCTCCAGTTTTACTGCTCCGTTGAGATTTCCCCAAGACTCTGACGCACTTGCCCAGTGAGGACAAAACGTTTGCAGTTAAGTCGACGCAAAGGCTGTGCTCTCCACTCCAGGCCTGTGTGCAGATATTTGATTAGAACTGTTCCTGATAACGCTCACATTTGTCTGCTCGTATTGTGCTCATTAAAGCAGAACACTGTGTCCAGCGTCAGTAAGGATTTAGCGTGTTGTCTGAAGCTGCGTCAAATACGTTTGCAAATTATGATAACATGTTTGCCACGTCAATTTATATTTAAATGTGTTACTTATCTTCTCTATGCCCAAAAAAATTAGCTGTATGCTTTCTGTAAGGTAGGTTTTGAGCTTACTGACCCCAAGCTGTAATATTCTATCAATGTTTGTGTTCATTTTGTGTCGAAACAAACCCCCTTTTTATAATATTCACAAATGATTAACTCAAATTAATTGCATTTGTTAGGGCATAAGCACTCACACACACACACACACAGTGATGAGAGGACCTGTTCCTGGAAAAAGGATGAAGATTGGCACGAAATATCAGAACTGGTGAACTGGTTTAAATATGTAAAAGTAGTGCAAAATGTCTCAGTAGCGCCCCCACAGGTGAAACCCGGGAGGACACAAAAAAAAACCAAGAAGAACAAACAAATCCATGAGACCATGGCCTCAACTCAAGTCAGCCATTTTGAATTTGACATACATCTTGGAGCACGTACTAACATATCAAAAAGTTCTTTTTATGCCTTTTAGTGTTCCCGGACCAGGCCCATGTCCAGGCTCTGGAAGGTCACATGGTCGAGGACCAGGTGCTGTTGTTTGCTGGATGCCCACTTGAGGATGAGGCCTCTCTGGCTTCCTATGGATTCTTGGAGTACTGCATTGTGTAGGTAGCTGCCAAGGTAAGGTCCACGAGGGGACAGACTCCCAAGGTTGAAAAGCAGGAGAAAAAGAAAAAAGTACAACAGGCGCTTTGTGAATCTTGTGCACACATTTGGAAAGAAGAAGGGACCCAAAGCCAACTCCTAAATGCTTCAGTTCCCCAAAGGAGAAGCATGACTTGACACATCAAAGATGAAAAGTTATCAAAGGGTCTCAGATTCAAAAGGGCGTGGCCACGGCAACCATCGGAATTTTGTTGATTTTAGACCATTCGACACAAAGCAGGGAGGGCCCTATAACTTCGCCATACATTGACCGATCTGCTCGAAACATCATACATGACACAAGAGACCGACCCCGAACATGAACTTCGCCCAACAGGAAGTCAGCCATTTTTAATTTATCTGCCATGAAACAGGAAATGGCCTGTGACTTTACCGTACTTTGACTGATCTGCGCAAAACATCATACGTGAGAGGAGAGACCCGGCCAGATATTAACCACACATGAAAACTAAGTCAAGGGCCTGCACAATGCTGCTTGTGGCTTTTACTTTTATTTTCTAATTGTAATTCAAAGTATGTCCTTCAGTGTAGAAAAATATTGCTTTTTTTTAATATTTTTCTTGTTTTTTTTTCGATGCAGAAAAATCAAACAACTTGTCACACACACACAAGAAAACTGGCCACCTCTCAACTGACTGTGAGTCAGAGAGTGAGCGACCAAACGCATCATTAGACAAGAATATGATGCGATGATATGACCAAAACTGGGGCCGACATTTACCAAAAATACTGCATCATTAGGAACGTGATATAGGCAGCTTCACACCAAAAGACAAAGTCCTGAGTGTATTTTTATTTGGCTGAACAACATGCAGGGTGAGGTGCAGACTTTGAGTGTTTTTCTTAAGTGCAAAGTAGGACAACCTGAAAGCAAACAAGCAGTCATGCTGTGTGCAGACAAAACATTATTATTATTATTATTATTACATGGTACATGCAGTCCTGAAGAAAACCCAATGGAGTTTAACCACACTGAAGTATGGACACAGCTTTAAGGGCTTCTGCTCAGTTGAAAAAAACATAGGACATTCACAGACAAATAAAGGCGGAAACACCACCGACGCCCCCGCTGCTGCTACGTCTGCGCAATGGCTAACTCGCTCGATGACATCAGCAGCTTCCGCAAAACAACAAAACCATCATGAGAGTGGTCACATGGAACGGACATGATCCCGATGAATTGCCCCACATGACACTCCAAGCACTTGGGAGCAGGAGCTGACCCAGTTGACTGGTCAGCAGAAGATGGAAGAATGTAAGGGAAACATAAGAGTGTGTGTGGGGGGTTAAGGAGCATGGAAACTGAGTTCAAAGTCTCCACGCTGTTATTTTCCCTTTTTGTTTACATTCAGAAAACTTATAATTTGTGTGTTGATATTACTACAGTGCGTGAGTGGACAGCTGTCTCCTACATGTCCTTTTATTTACTGTCAAGTGCAGCTGACAGTACTTCTGAGACATTTTCAAGTTTCATGAGCGTTTAAATACAATAGAATGTGGCCTCGTGCCAAGTTCCACGCAACTTGGAATTCAGAAATGTCAGACATCCTGCTTAAAGAATTACACTGGAAACTCTGCTCTGAGTAGGAGCTCCTACTTGCGAACTCGAGGCAAAAACATCTGAACTTATTGATGTCAAATAACAACAGCAGAACCCATCAAAGCGTGGACATTTAAGAGAAACCCTTAACTAATATACAATGTATATAATATTTAACTATGTTGAGCTATTTCACTTTGTTGTCCTATTTGCATATCATTATGGGTCGGACGCTTTGAGGTCAGAGCTCATATTCAGCAAGAGAAATGTACACAATGTGATGGATGGGAGAATTTTATTAACGTGTTAAACTACAATGTCCAAAAATGTCAATAGATTCGTGTGACTTTTTTTTTTGCAGCGTGAACCTAAATTACACAAGAACGAGGGGAAAAAACAAGTGAGGTGAAACAAACCACACGGCATTAAAACTTGTACATTAAGCTCGGCACAAACAACATCTAAGTACATCTCTGATTACACACAAATTCAGGATCCACCACTTTGTTCCCAAAAAAGCACTTTTATAACAAAAATGAATTCCACTTACACCGAAGTGAAGGAGGAGAATAATAATAATGATGCAGAGTTAAGTTATTTTCTACACCTCAGAGAAGCAAGCGTTCAAGTGGGTTCATACAAAAACATGGCTGAGGCTAACAACTGTTATTTTTAGTCGATACATAAGCACTGCATCATGTCATAGAGGTGGCTCCAGGTGCCTGTGTGTGTGTGTGTGTTCACAAGCTTAAAATAGAAAATAAAAGTGTGAAATAAAACGGTAAAGGTTTAGATTTAAAATGACTCATAACATATAGGTACAATTAATAATGTATTGAATCAATGACAACAGTAAAATTGACCAAAACTAATAAATTGTTAAGACTACATGTATGAAAGACTAAAATTAAAATGTAAGTGAAAATATAAATCCTTTTTTAATTTTATAGACAGTTCCTCGAATATATTTGACAATAATGAGGGTTTTTTGGCAACATGCATATGTATTTATTTTGTATTTATTAACTCTTTAACTACTTTTTTTTTGTTTTCTCATCAGTGTAACATATTAAGAAGAAACATAAAGCAGCACCCATATGAAGTCTTTAAAAATCCTAAGAGGTATATGTGTGTATTTTGGATTAATGTTGTCAACAGTGGCGTGGTACACTCCCAAACGACTGCGCGTGAAATAACGAGCTGATAAAACAATGTCGCGCTCCTGTGTTTACATATTGCACAGATGTAATGACATAAGAGACTGTGGTGATGAAGGTAAGTGTGTGTGAGTCATTAATGCAACTCCTCTGATAAACCTTTTGTGAGGGAAATGAACAGAAACGACCACAGTGTGAAAATAAAAACTAAACCCAGAGCAGAGCAGAGGGCAGCCACTTAACTCTGCTCTCCATGTGTCCACTCAGTCTTTCTGACCTCGTGGTCATTTGTTTTGTTGTGACTGCCGTCAACACGGCTTCAAACTCAGTCTCACAGTGCCCCCTTGTGGTCCAATACGTGAACTTCTTCTCCTGCTTTGTGTTAAACATCTCATTTCAATTTTTTTTTCTTCTCAGGATTATTTTACCAAGTCCTCCGCAAGACAATGATCCCTCCAAACTTTGATGATGACGATGATGATGATGTCACCAACGGCCACTAACCGGGAAGCCCTGCCGCCGGCCGTCTCCTGTCGGAAGTGTCCTCACTGTCTCTTGCTGTCCAGTATGGCCTTCCAGTCGTCCGACCAGGACAGGAGACGTCTCTGCGAGGGGCTGAGGGACAGGTGCTTGTTGTGGCAGGCGGTGAACAGGACGTGTTCCCACACTGGTTTGGCCTCCACACCTGGACAAGGACACATTATATACATGTAAGTGACAACCAGTGGCGTCATATTTTTATGCTTTCACTGTTCTTATTTATTAAACGCGGTGTGGATATTTGGGCTGTAAATCAATTTTTTGGCTGATGTCTCACAATCTCGTCAAGCAACAGTTGGAACCAAAACCTAATTTTGGCAAGTTGTTGTTGTTGTTGTTCAGATCCATAGACATACTGTATATACCAAGCTATGTCGAGCTCTTTATTGGCTGTTTTCATAAAAACGTGAAGATGGTAGAGAGCTGGTGTGACCCCAGGATGCCAAAACAGTCAGGGACAAGCAAACAAGAAGCACTTTTACCAGATCCTGAGAGACAGCCAGAGTTGGATCACTGCCGTAAAATCCACTCAACATGAGAAAATAAGACATTTACACACTTTTATTGTGATTTGAAGGCAACCAAAATTAAATGTAGCTTACTCTTGAGCAGAAATGCAGATTTCTACTAATTTAGAGAATTTAGAGGCTTTTAAGTAAGAAATGCTAAATAATGCATCTTAAAATAAACATTTAATGTTTGACCGAATGTTTCCAGTCCTAATACCTTTTTGTTTCTTTTGAAACTAAACCATTCAAACCAATGTTTCTACTAAGTAATATGTAATACTGTCATGACATATAGTATAATGTTATTTTTTTGTTGTTGTTGTGACAAAAACACTTGAAAGAATGCACACACAGTCCTCACCTAGAATGTCAGGCTTGTCGTCTATGAGGAGGTCTCCACTGATTAATGTCTTGTCCCTGGTCAAGATGACCTGCTCCAGGAAGTCATGGCCCAAATGCCTCTCTACCCAAGCATACTGGACAAATACACACACAGCAGAGGAGACCTCATTATCCCCAAAAAATGAAGCACAGCATTTTCCAGAGGGAGCAAGAAAAAGACTGTTTTTCATGCACCTACCTTCTCATACGGGCAGTGTTTGAAATACTTTATCGGGCTGGTGCAAATAAAGACATCTGTGCTGCGAAAAGCAAGAGAAACAACACAAGCAGATGAGAAAGAATTAAAAACAGACAAATCCTTGTTACGTTCAAGCTGCTTGAAGCCTGCCTGGCAGCCAGACTTGATATTTATAAATGGAATTAATAACAACGCGAAAGGATACCAGGCGGTGGTAAAAAAAAAAAAAAAAGACAGAAAAACAAAGGAGAAAAATAGGAAAATTATGCATTAAAGTAGATTTCGTCGATTAGGAAACCAGGTTCATTCAGACTATGTAGCTACAGGAAGCCACTCACTTCCACAGAAAGAGGAAATGTAAACATAGTTTTTTAACCATTTAGCGGCTATTTTTAGTTGTCATTCTGGAAATGGCAATAGCAGCCTCCTACATCATGTAATTTAAATGTCATGCAGGACCAGTGAAAGATGCTTTCATGAACACATGCAGTTACTGTTATCACAGTCTGAACCAGTATTATGCGCATTAAGAGAACCACAATGGTTCTGACTGAAGCAGCTCATCATTTATCATCTTTAATCTGAAATCTGAAATCTGAAAACGGCTTTTCTCGCTATCATCAGTGTCAGGATGAAATTGCCTGAGAAGCAGCAAAACACCTGGGAAACTATCAACCTCTGACATCTATACAATCACTGGTGATTGTTATCAACACAGAGATTACATACCACTGCATTTCAAGTTTTTAAAAGAATATCATCATGGGGACGTAAAATCAAATATACAAACACTGGGAAGACGTACAGTAACACCAGCAGAAACATGGGGTCAGAACATGCTTTTGCAGTTAAAAGTCACATCTTGATACCAAAACGACCTCCAAAACCTACGTCAACAATTTCTCCTCATTATTATTTTTCATCATCGATTAATCTGTCGATTATTTTTCAAGTACTTGTTTGGTCCATTAAATGTTGAACCGTGTTTCTCAAACCTGGAAATAATGATGTTCTCTCATGTCTTATTTAGTGAAATATTAAGATTAATCAATCAGCCCTAAGTCTTTGTATATTATCTTATTGTGTGTGTAAAGTTTTCAAGAACCAGAACATTCGAGTGGAAATGAACAGATGATACTTAGTTTAGTTGAATCAACTTGGTAACAAATAAAAATAATGACAAAAAGATAATACAATCATTTCATTACTATCAACCACCTTTCATTTCACAAAGATGATGTTTACAGCTCACTCAGAATAAGCAATAATCAGGTGAGGACATGTAGGGTTTTATGATTTTATGAAGACATGTTTACATTTTAATTAGATTATAACATCCTGTTGTTATCCTGTATTCACACACTGGACGTAATATAGACATGAGTGACAATCAGACTATGAATGGTAATAATATGAAGGTAATATGTTATTAGCAACTCATGTAACACCATAATCTGAAAAATTTCATATTCAGAATAAGGTTAATAGTCAGATTAATGGTATAAATGTAATAATATTGGTCAATACAACTCATGAAATTTACTCCTTTTTAACTTTGCATTTGTATTGTTTTATTCTATGATTATGCTGTAACTTTGTTTTGAATTAAGTACATTAACATTATTTGTGTTAACATAAATGTATTCTAACAGCACTGCAAAATAAATGTATGAGGCTTTCCCTGAGGTTTAGTCCCCTGTTGTAAGTGCTATAAACCACCAGATGTCACTGTGCACTTTTTTTCCCTCAGCACAAATAGAAAAAATTTTATGTATGTGACCATGTTATACAAAACATAATAGAACAAGGTGCTTGTAGTGAATATTGGTCGCAAGGTGACTTTAAGTATCTTTAGGTCATACTCATCCATCCTGGCCATCTCCTTGACAGCCTCCACCCCTCCTGGCAGAGGCTCCAGCTCTATGAAGAAATCTTTGGACTCCCAGATACTCATGGCTTTCTCCTGCAGTCAAAGCACACACACACAGATCATCACTGTATGTGTATTGGCACAAGTGTTCATGTACTCAACGAAGGACCTTACGATAGTCATGTTTTTCAAGGTTAGTGAGATAAATATCTTACCTTCTACACACTGAGCAAAGACCTTTACGACCTTGACATACAATCCATATCATTGGACAACACTGTATGTTACACAATGACATGTGCTCAGATTTGAGATGTAGAAACTGAGACCTGTTTATATAATGGTTGATTTATATAAGCTTTCTGTTTTCTTGTACACTCCAAAATTACAGTTGAATTTGTCCCCAAATGCAGGCACATATTGACAATGTCTTATGTCTATTTAAATAAACCACAAACACCTGGCACAAAGTTTGTAAGGGCTGTGCAAATATTTCGCACCATGTTAATCCAAATCCGTTCAAATCCCTGTGACTTTGTTCCTCAACACTCTCAGAAATGTGGCCTTGAAGTTGGGCTACCATTTATTATTGTTTCCGTTTATTGACAGCATACTGACTGATGTAGTTTCATGGGTTTTGACTGAACACTGTTTCCCCTATATTTAAATAGGAAGTTCAGGCACAGTTTCTCCCATGTAACTGTACACAAGTTAAAATATACAAGCCACAAAAAATTATAAAAATTTAAATTATACAAGCCACAAAATAGTTTTTCTAGTTTTGATTGTTCTTTCATCTATGAAAATAATGGTAACAAATCCATGTCGGAAACAGTAGTTTGTGTTTTGACAGTGTCATGTGGTAATAACATAACAATATGAACATTATAGTGAATATAGAACTGAACATTCATTTGACTAAATTATATCACAAATCAGATTGTAACCACAATGTTTACTCTGCATAAAGAACTTTAACACCATGTTGTTTTTCCACTTTAATCTAGGAACCAAAAAAAATCCATTTGATGTGATAATTATCTGTGGTTGCCTTTGAGCATATCGCGAAATGTGTCATATCGCTTTGTATTGGGACATATCGCGATATTCCGTGATATCATGTCATAAGACTGCCTTAGGAACCAACGTTATACAGTTTCTATATGCCATATTGTCATTTTGTTTTCTAAAGGGAATCGTTTAATTAACACACTTACACACAGGTCACTCCTCAGTTGACCGTACTGCGCTGACACCCAGAAGCCTCTCCTGTCATCCAGGGTGATGTAGGGCTCGTCCGGGTACCTCGCCCGGTACTTCTTCAAGAACCCGCCCTCGAAGTCCGCCAGGACCCCGTCCATGTCAACCAGAACCCGCAATCGCTTACCTGTCGGACAGGACGAGGACATGTTGACGCAAATCCTCTTAGACGGTTCTCGGAGCAGAGTGTTTCCTCTTCCGAGGAGGCGGGTTGTACCGCACAGGAACATTGTTGACTCAAAGCGCTGTTGACCCGGTCCAGACTCGGAGATATGGTCCGCATAAAAGTTCCCGAAACACTGTGGCCGCTTGCGACAATTGAATCCGGATGTGGTGTTGTTATTCGTGTGTTTATGAAGTTGTGTTCATAAGTGTAACTGTGACATTCTGGGCGGCTCTCCGCCAATCAGTTGCAGCTGAGCTAACGTCGGCTAACTTTAGCTAACGGGTTAGCAGAACCGCAGCGGGCAGCTCAAATGTGACATTCCCTTAGGTAACAGTATACGGGGGGGCTGTTAGTATCGTTTCACACAGTGTATTAGCTGTCAGGCGGGCAGCAACACCACTGAGGAACCCACAGTGTTTGACAGGGACTTTTAGAGCAACCGTGACTGACTGTGCTGCACCTTCAACGGTAGAAACTCGACAGAGCGAGCTGCTCACTGCAAAGATATGTTTCACTAGTGAGATGTCCCACTCCTCTCCACTTTTGCGTGTGATTACTTTACTATGTACACCCACAATGTACGGCGTTACTAAACAATACTAACAAGAACAAAGATGAAAAAATATATTTACATTGTTTTACTTTGTCAAAAGAAATCTTGCTGACATTACATTTACATATACAGTTTAACTTACTACTACTACCTTTATGTTATTGCAGTTATTTACTGTAACACAACAGGTACTCCACACCCTGTCACGTTACTAATCCAAAGACCGAGGACATAGATTTTAACCTTGAGTAAGCAGAATAAGAATGTACAGATGGATGACGAAGCTGAAGTTTAACCTGTGCGTCAGCCTGTATTTACTTGATATGTTTTGTCTAAAACAATAAATGAAAATAATGAACAAAAATCCAAAATAATGAAATAAAGTAAGCCTCACTCTAGCTAAGTATTAATATTTGTTATAAATATCACTGGGTGTATTAAAGAGTTTTTTCCAACTGTGCACTCTTGTGTGGTATTAAGTCATTGTTATTATCATTAATGATAAAATATAATATATTATACAGTACAACATTATATAATATTATGTAATGTGGGGAGGATGCAGCGGTAGACGATGAATGAATGAATGAATCCAATAAAAGTCAAGTAGGCAGGAGATCTCACATCTTATAAAATCTTTGTTCAAAGCCCGGTTAATGGTAGGCCTACCTCACGTCAGTTCCTGTATTTATTTATTTTTCTAAAGAAACATTTACTACTTCGTGAAAGGGACAATTTTAAATGCTTAACACTTGCGAGACACGATGACTTACAGATTCGTGTTAAAACATAAAAGAATAATAATAATAATAAAAAAATTCTACCGTGTTTACAAACATCGAGCAGGACATCGTGTACCTGCCTCTTTAAGAATCCAACGGTCGCTTCCTAAATCTCGTTGCAGTCACTTCTGTTCTTACGATCTCGCGATAACGTCACCTTAGTGGCGGCTGTGTGGCCCCCTGTATCTGTCCGGACGGAGTTGTTTCTGACGTTTGAATGAAAAACAGTGCAAATTACCTCCACTTTGGACCCAGGAAATAATGGCTTCAGCCTTGGAGCAGTTTGTGAACAATGTGCGGCAGCTCTCCGCTCAAGGTAGGCTTGCTAAACTCATTCATGTGGGAAGTATTAGCTAGTTAGCTAGCACAAGCTATCCAATGCCTTGCCGATAGCCAAACTGGTCAGAGCCCCTTTTTTTTTGCTTTATCATGTAAATACACCGCTAAAATGGCTTTATTTGGCTGCGAGAGTTGTGTAAAGTATCACCGGGGGATGCGTTAATGCACAGTAACATTAGGGATCCATGTGAACTTTGTGCCCCGTTAGGGAAAATGCTATAATCATACTTTTTGTTTTTCATCTAGAAAATAATTTCTGGTAACTGCCTACCGGTAGTCCCGCCCTCGTCAGACATAATTGGCTACCGAACTGAATCGGCGAATCCTATTGGTTTAAAGTCACCCGTCAATCCCACTGGCATTACCTCTGTTGCAAGGCCTTGACAGGACACTGGACCGGCCAAATTGCATTGAAATACACAGCCGCACCACGACAGTTGTAAACAATATTGTTGGCCAATTTCTTCTTTCATTCCTAAACTATGACGTTACAGCCGGCGCAGACGTCATATTGCAATTAATACTAACGATCTGACCACTCAAACAATACACAACACTTAAGCGTTCTTGAAAGAAAGTATTTTCCTCTTGTAAATTTATGCTAACAACCTTATTTATATTGTTTACCATTGCTTTGACAGAATGACATGACATGTTCAACTGTGGCACTGTGTGTGTGTAGTGTAAGCCTGTAACTCAATGACATCCAACCACGCTATATTTAATTATCAGCAGACCAACCTCAAATCAATGACAATGAAGAATTGTGATCTGGGACTAAAATGTAGATATTGTGAGATGCATCTTCCCAGTGATGTCAATGACTTGAAGGAAGGTTTAAAATTGCCCTTTCACTCTTACAACCCCAGGCCAGATGACTCAACTGTGCGAGTTGATCAACAAAAGTGGGGAGCTGCTGGCCAAAAATCTGTCCCACTTGGACACGGTGCTGGGGGCCTTGGACATCCAGGAGCACTCCCTAGGTGTGCTGGCTGTGCTGTAAGTAAACCAACTTTTTCACTTTTGCCACTTTATAATTACATTTAAGATGATTTTTATTTTTTGCTAAATAATGCAGTGCAGTTCAGTTTGCTATGGTATGGATTAGCCCTGATCTTGCCTATGTTTTCACTGTGGAGTGTGTAGGCTGGACGGTTATAGCAGCACCATCAGCTATGTAAATTACTAGTTTAACACTGAAGACATCGTTTATGAGAAAATAATTACACAGGCGGCCTTGAATTTTCTCTCTGTCCTATTGCACAGTGTATGCATATTAATAATGGATATTGTGTTTTTCCCCAACCATTTCAAGTACCCCAACAGAATGGGGCCAAAACTGGATAAAGTGCAGAATAGTTATTTTGGTACCCATCACAACTTCTTGGCAAAAATATAACATATAACGTCTCTTGGTGGAGACGGGGCTCTGCTGCTGTTTTCATAATGTGTTGTATATTGTTCATTCCCTGTCTTCATTATGCTCCCTGCTTATGCTTAACTTTTGTCCTAAATAGACCAAAAGCTAGTGTCATTGTTTGTGGTGTCTGCTGGAGGTCAAATAGTACTGGGTGTAATTAACTGAGTAGACAAGCAGAGTGATTTTAAACAAATGTCAGTCAGTCATCATCTAACCGCTTTATCCTCCACCAGAGGGTCGCGGGGGGTGCTGTGCCAATCTCAGCTACATCGGGCGATAGGCGGGGTACACCCTGGACAGTTCGCCAGTCCATCGCAGGGCCACACACAGATAGAGTTAAACAACCATTCACTCTCACACTCACTCCTATGGTCAATTTAGGATTTTTTTTAATTTACCTATTCCCCACATTGCATGTTTTTGGACTGTGGGAGGAAGCCGGAGAACCCGGAGAGAACCCACACACACACGGGGAGAACATGCAAACTCCATGCAGAAAGGCCCTTGTTCCAACCAGGACTCGAACCCGGGTCTTTCGCTGCAAGGCGAGAGTGCTAACCACTAAACCACCGTGTGGCCCCATGCTGTGTGTATCACAGAAAACCTTGTTGTTGTCACTAAGCAGCTAAAATGTACCTGTTGATTTTACACTTCAAAACGCAGCAGCTGGACTTTGTAACAATGAAAGTGATTATGTAGATATTTAGAAAGTCGAGAAAAGCCTTGACTGCACTGAATATTAAACAGTGTGAGTGTTTTCCCACAATTAACTGACTAAGCTGGATATTATTAGCTCACATCAGTATACTAAACATCAAACCACACAGTACCTAAGGTCAACTAAGTTTTTGACCAATACTGTTTGGTATTTACAACTTTGCAGATATATGCACCACATTTTACACATTTTTGCATGTTTCTGACTCTTTTCTTCTAGATTTGTGAAGTTCTCCATGCCAAACATCCCTGACTTTGAAACGCTCTTCTCCCAAGTCCAGCTCTTCATCAGTACCTGCAATGGGGAGCACATTAGATATGCAACAGACACTTGTAAGTCCTGAATAAACTAAACCTCTCACTCTCCCAAAATATGTGCAGCTTCTGTTTTTCATGTAAATCTAAATGAACCACTTTTTAACACGCAAACGGCCAATTAAGTATCCAGCATTGTATTTTTAGTGCCCTCAACAATTATCATAAGATGTTTTTCAGTAACAATGAAAAATGTATTTTTATGACAACATCAAAGATGTGTTTTTAATGTAGTGGTTTAATGGTGTTTATTGATATCTGCTGTTGTAAACTACTTTGTATTTTGGCTAAATTCTTGATGCATTTCATAAAGTTACATAGCTATATAAATTGCACGTATTAACAGCCTGTCCTGTGCACACCCCATCGTAGTTAATCAGCACCTATAAAGTCATGATCATGACTTTACGATTCCCCATTTTCCTTTCCCTCTGTTTCTTTTCATAGTTGCTGGTCTCTGCCACCAGTTGACTAACGCCCTTGTAGAACGCAAACAGGTAAGACTGTGGTTTCTGACTTATGTACTTGTGTTTTAGAAGAACAGTAAGAAGTAAGAAAGCTAATTGTCATTGCTGTATTGAAATCTCTGATGAAATGTTCTCTGCTCTTTTTCCTTTTACATCTCAGCCTAAATGTGGCGGAATAAATATGAACTTTTCTCTCCTTCTCTCACACAGCCATTGAGGGGTGTCGTCATCCTAAAACAGGCAATAGACAAAATGCAGATGAACACAAACCAACTTACCTCAGTTCATGCAGACCTGTGTCAGGTGAGTCACGGCTACACATGAAAATCATACTTTATTAGAATGGTCTGATATCGTTAGATCCATTTTTCAATGTATGAATTTTCCTGTGGTTAATCTTGTTGGTGAGAACAGTAAAACTGTCCATCACACTCACTTCATGCCGGTTTCCCCTGCAGCTGTGCTTGTTAGCGAAGTGCTTCAAACCGGCCCTGCCCTTCTTGGAGCTGGACATGATGGACATCTGTAAGGAGAACGGAGCCTACGACGCAAAGCACTTTTTATGTTACTACTACTATGGTGGCATGATCTACACAGGCCTCAAAAACTTTGAAAGAGCACTGTATTTTTATGAACAGGTACTTGTAGATGGTTTCTACTGTGATGAGTAATCCAGGAATATTCTCTGTGGTGTTTCTGTTAATATTTCTGATTTGTCTTTTGTCAGGCAATAACCACTCCAGCCATGGCAGTAAGCCACATCATGTTGGAAGCCTATAAGAAATACATCCTGGTGTCACTCATCCTCCACGGCAAAGTGCAGCAGCTGCCTAAATACACCTCACAGATAGTTGGGAGGTTCATCAAGGTAGGAACACAAGAAAGATATTTTTGTAGTCACAAAAAACATCTTGTTTATCCTGTAAAACCTGAAAGAAGACTCACATTGCATTTGTGTACAGGTAGACATTGTATGTGGCACATTCAGGAGCAACTTAAGGTGTCTTGCTCAGGGACACGTCATCATGTAGATGAGCAGAGCGAGGAATTGAACCCATGATCTTCCAGTTGAAAGTCAACTCACTCTATTACTGATCCATTGTTTTAGTTTTTTATCTTATAATTTCCAGTAGGCTGTACACTGAGAGGTGTAATGCTTAGCTGTTTAGAACAGTATATACATTGCATTTTCAAAGAATATTGTAGCCTAAAGCAAAGTTGTTCCCTCATCAATCTACACTTAATAGGGTTAGGGTAAGAAGCATGCAATATGATGGCTAACATAAATGTTGTGGCTCCATGCACTCTTTTTTTCGCTCTCAAAAAGTGAATTTTCGTTGAAAAAAAATTGCGCATTAGGCTTTTTTGCAAATGTAAGCAGACAGACAGACAGACAGACGACTTTATTGATCCCTTTGGGAGGTTCCCTCGGGGAAATTAACAGCTCCAACATCAACACACAGCACTGAAAAATCTGCAATGTCACGTGCATAGAAGTTCCGTGGTGCTTCACACTTTGCTTTGATCCCACGTGTGGTGGATTGAACTGACTGGAGACATGCATCTGTCTCATATCTGTGTTTTCCATCAGCCCCTGAGCAACGCGTACCACGAGTTAGCCCAGATCTACACCACCAACAACCCGGCGGAGCTGCGCAGCGTGGTCAACAAACACAGTGAGACGTTCACACGAGACAATAACACAGGCCTGGTCAAACAGTGCCTCTCCTCCCTGTACAAGAAAAACATCCAGAGGCTAACAAAGGTGAGTGTGTGTGTGTCTGTGCTTTTAATTTTATGTAAACACACAACTGCATGTGTGTCTTGTGACAAGGTTAGGGTTTGAACTGCATAAGTGCTGTGTTAGGGATTACATTCAGACTTGACATTATAGCACGAGCGCAGCAAGGCGGAGTCAAATGTGATGATTCGCAGTGACAATAAAAAAACCATCAGGAAACGACTCTGAAATGTGGGCGTATGGAGATGTAGTCATGTGATAAGAGGTTAAAAGCTGTGCAACACAGAACAAAGACTTTGCTTCCTTCAGATAGTGTAATCTGTCAATCTAACATGCATAATCATCATGTGAGAGAGTGGTTATCTTGTTACCTTTATAGCATAATTCAAGCTTGAGTTCCAAGTATTACACCTGTATTCTCTCTTAAACAACCTTATCTCGCAATATTAAAAGTTGAAGAAAAGAAAAGTCCTGTCTCTGCCACAATAATTGGATTTGCTCCAAAATTAAATTACATTTTCTTTGGTTATGCCCCAACCCAGCAAAATCATTTAATCTGTGGTGAAGGTAACAATTATAATACTCTTGTTGTCTGTTGTTGGTCACATGACAAGCTTCCAGAATTGAACTTGTCAAATGGACTTATTTTTGTAGCTCGTGGAGTTTTCCCCCTGGTGGCTATTCAGTATCACTTCCTGATTCACATCACTGAGGAAATGTCTGACTGTCAGTTTTTAATATATAGTCTACTTACGCTAGGTAAAATGCAGTTAATTTAAAATGGCATGACTCTCAATGAATAGTCAGTCCTGAAATATAGTCGATCCACAATAACGTTTAATTGTCTTGACAGATCCACAAAATAGTTTCCCTTCATCGTGAGCAGATCTAACATTCTGAATTTGTCCTACTCTCTGTGTCTCTCATAGACTTTCCTGACGCTGTCTTTGCAAGACATGGCGAGTCGAGTGCAGCTGTCGGGCCCCCAGGAAGCAGAGAAATATGTCTTACACATGGTGAGTTTTGTCCAAAGCTGGGCCAAATGCTGCCAATATGCAGGTACCGTAAAATAAAATGAATTTTAAGTTGAGTATTAGAAGTGGCAGGTTTTGTTTGTATTTGGTCAAACCACTGATATAAGAGATTTAAGGTGTTGTTTTCTATTAATACATTTATTTGTTTATCCTTGAAATCAATTCCAGATATAGATTTAGTGGTTTTAAATGTGTTTGAGTATTGTCCACTCTCACATTCAACACCTACGGTCAATTAAAGGTGTATGTTGTTGGACTGTGGGAGGGAACTGGAGAACAATATAACTGGAGTTATATCTCTCCTTTTGCTTCTTGCAGATTGAAGATGGTGAGATATACGCTAGCATTAACCAAAAGGATGGTATGGTCTGCTTCCACGACAACCCCGAAAAATACAACAACCCCGCAATGCTCCACAAAATCGACCAAGAGGTGTGAAAGCCTGCCTCTTCTGTGTTCTGTGTTTTGCATTAATCAACGCTTATATTAATTCTCATGTGTGAATTGCTTGGTTTTATCTTGTTACTTTTCTCCTCGTAGATGTTGAAATGTATAGAGCTGGATGAGAAACTAAAGTCTATGGATCAAGAAATTACAGTAAACCCACAATTTGTGCAGAAGGTGAGAAGATGTTTAATTTTTTTTCCTTATGTATGAGTTGTCCTTTTAAAGCAGTGGTTCTCAAATGTTAAAATACAGTGGTGTAAATAGGCCGAGCAAAGTCAGCCACTGACTTTTCACAGGAGGCAGATTTATTCCCAATAATACAATTTGCTCTCTCAACTTTACACTCTGTATTTTTTTAATTATTTGTTTACTTGTTTACTTGTTTACTCAACTCCGATCACATAACCTTGTATACAGTAGAACAGTATTTCTGATTTTCCTCCAAGTACCACCAGAGAAAGCTTGCGTACTTCTGGTGGTACACTTACCACAGTTGGAGAACCATGGTTTTAAAGTTATCTCTGGTACTTTCACATTTTACATGCATATACATTTGGTTTTTGGGATGTGAATGGAATGTTTTTCTTGGGGGGATTTTCACATGAATACAGTAAACACATAAAATTTGTTTTATCAAAGTCATGGGACTCGTTTATCAATCAAGGGGTTTCTTCCTTAAAGATTAAAGGAGACTCATTAATGTTTTATCAGAGATTTGTTCTTGGGGCAAGAGCAGAATCTGTGCATACTAAAGAGCACATTTATGCAAATAATCCTCTATTCTGTTTTCCACTATTCATCTCTTGTACATTGTAGTATTCTAATTACTTTAATTTATCATCTGTAATATGTATATATATATTTTAATTCTTACCATTATTTCTGTTCCGTATGAGAACACATTATGAATCTGATTAATAGTTGTGGGTATGTTCTAGCACCATAACACAGGAATAGGTCACACCATGATTAATTGTATGCACAGTAAATGCCTTTTGTTTTGTTTTTTGTGACGGTAGCATTAAGGTGTTTCATCAGTTTTAATGTATTGAGTTCCCTGAGTTGATTTCCGGAGCAGAATCAGGAATATGCCCAAATCTTGACATACTGTGCCTGTAAAATATAAATATATATATCCAGTTAATTCATTTCTGCTACACCCCTAATGATTAATTCCAAGAGAAGCAAATGATGAAAAGTGACATTGATGACATATTGACTTGTGACACACTCTGTTTTTTTAGAGTATGGGATCTCAGGAGGACGATGTCGGTAGCAAAACGTCAAGTTATTCCTGAGGGGCCGTGGACTGGGACCGAACACTGCCACCACTGCGACACGTCGGTCCCAGGATGAGTTGGATTTTTTTTAAAAGAGGAAAACAAACATTCTATTGCATAAGGACATTTGGTCAAGGAAAAAATCTAATTGTGTGGATTGATGATGATAATTTGGTTATTCTTTCTTCACAGTGTCTAAAGGATACCGAAAGATCATTACAGAAAAGGAAAAAAAAAGAAAAAAAAAAGATTACAGTTTTGTCAGTGTTTTATTTATCAATGTTAAGGTTGGAGCGCCACTGCTACATTAACAGAAACCACAATAATAAAAACTGGACTTATTTGTTCCAAATGTATGTGTGAATAATCTCACTGTTTGTTTTGGTTCTGCTGCATGATGGCCGAGAGCATTTACATTTGAGATAAAAAAGCGTCTGTGGCTGACGAGGAATAAATCCAATCCCATGTATTCTTCAATTGTAAAGACTGCGATGACTATGTTTCTCTCTCTCCTTTGGTCCGATTGTAGATATCATCAATAGAAAAATCTGTACTCATGTACATGCCCTTGACCAAAATTGACTACAACAGAGGAACTGTTCACAATCTGGTGCACTGTTTTTGTTTTTTATTTTGTGGGTTTTTTTCCTTCCTTTTTCTCTCTTTTTTTTTTTTTTTTTAGGTCGGATCCACTAGAGGTCGCTAGAGCATTGTACAGAAAACCGTTTTGACAGCTTGTTATTACAAGAGACATGAAGTCAGCAGATGAAACCAAACTGTCATTTAATTTGGGATCTTGAGCTTTGCGATTGTGGATCTGTTAATAATAAATTGTTTAAGAATATAGCTCTGATTTACTATTACTATTATTATTATTATTTGTAATCTCTCTGTGTAAAAAAGAATGCTTCGTTACGTGCTTGTGATGTGAATTTCCCATTCACTCTCTTGATTGTCACATTGGACAATTCGTGGCTGATGGTGAAGCGGATTCGCGGTTCAGCCAATCAGCGTCCTCCCATGGGCGGATGTGGTTTGCGGGGAAATCGCACCAATCACAGCGCCGCGCCTTCCTCGCAAGGGCGGTGCTTAGCCGCTCAAAGGAAAGTTGGCACACATCAGTCACGCGCCGCTCTCCGCTCTCATTGGTCCACCATTTTGAGTGAGGTGGGTCTTGACGCTCACCGAGTAAGCCACTGTTGAAATTCCAATGCTAACTAACTTTAGCCAGCGTGCTAACATGTAACAGTGAATTTTGAGAAGCTGCTTTCATTGCGCTACTGTGGACTTGAGTGTTAGTTCGTCTCCACTTGGGGCGGATATTCAAATAAACACAATCGTCTTGATGTGTGCTACTGCGCGTGTCTCCGTTACCGCAGCCAGGTCATGTCCAGTTAGCCAGAACGCAGCAGTTGCTGGATAACGAACCTGGCAGGCGAGCTAGCCAGCCAGCCAGCCCATTCGGGACTGGGTCTGCGCGGAGGGATTTGTGCAGGATTTGTCGCCCGGAGAGGACGCCAAAAGCCGGATGCTGTGACTACCATGAGTCCCGCAGGCTGCCCCCATGTCAGCGGCTTCAAAGTGGATAACTGGAAGCAGAACCTGAGAGTCATTTATCAGTGTTTCGTGTGGAGCGGGTCAGCCGAGACCAGAAAACGCAAGGTAACAACAAGTGACAGGCGGAAACAAGCACCTGAACACGCCACAGACTCTCCGTGTGTGTTTATGTGTGTGCGTGGGGCGGTAGAGGTTCGTGGTGTTCGTGGACAGTTCCCCGCCCTTCTGAAAACAACACAAACATCCCGCAAACAGACACGCTGAATGCTAAACTGTTAGCCCACAGTCACCTGTGTACTGCCCACACTGAGTCCAGTTAACCTTGCTGTTGGGGTTCAAATGTCAACCTGCACACCTGCTGACTGACACATTCACATCACATTCACAAGCGTTATGAGCAGGTTAGCCCCGTTAGCATCCTCCACAGATCCACACCGCATCATGATGTGATGTGCATCTGTTTGCGTTGGCACTGCGCCTGCAGTGGCTCCACACACACACACACACACACACTCACACACCGCAGGTCAATGTTGCATGCAGGTATTTCCTCGCTAATTTAATGTAGGGGAAGATGTGCGGGTTTAAACTCAAATTGAGTCTTTTTATACCTCTTTTCCTGATAACCACAAGTTACTGCGTGTGTGTTTCACGTGGACCAGTGTGTTCTAGTTAGTTAGAGTAAAAGCCTCTATTTTATATCATTTCTATTTCTGATTCAGAGTTTAGCAAAGTTATCTGATGGGACAAGTATTGATACAGCACATATGACTCACCAGTGTCACCACTTCATTCAGTGGCACCCATCAAATGAATGAGCGTAACTTCAAATTTGAATTAGTAAATCACAAAAGATTCAATTCAATCTTTCTATCTTTTTAAGTGTTCTTTGTCAGATATAGAAACAAATGCTTGAAACTATTCATAACTTTAATTTCTCCCAAGTACCACCTGAGAAAATATTGAGTTCTGGAAGTAACAGAAAAAAACAGTCAGCTTGGGACAGGAGGCAGATTTATTCCCAATAAGATAATTTTCTCTCTCATCTGTTGTTATTTGTTTCATTTTCTATGCACTCCGGTCAAAATTCCTCAGCTCCACTCTGATCACATACCCTGGTATAGTAGAACAGTATTTCTGATTTTCCTCCAAGTACCATCTCGGGAGCTAGCGTGCCACTATTGGTACACGTACCACAGTTTGAGAACCAAAGCACTTGCGTATAGTAGAATACGTTATGATAGTGTGTAACATGTGCCATCACCTCTGAAATTCATTTTTTCTCCCTCCTGAAGCTTGACCTAAAACATCTCAACTGAAATCGTGATTGCACGAAATTGCTTAAAAAAGAAATTAAACCAAAAAATTAAAATTAAAATGATTTTATTTTTTTTATTTTCATCAATTGGCTTTTTTATCCATGCTTCTGATGCTTTGTCGGGTCATTGTAACCCAAGAAAATCCCTCCTCATGTGACTAAGTATCTCCTCATCTTGTGATGCCATTTTATTATCGGCACAATCGGATTTAGTTGGATGTGAGGATTTGTTTTCTGCTCATGAAAATGGATCAAAGTGAGGCGTCCCATCTTGTAATTTCTGACAGGAATAATTGGTTATACATGGCCACAGAATGGGAGGCGGTGGTGGTAGCTCTCGGAAAGATAATTATAGACCTCTAAGGTTTGCCACTGTTAATTAATCCTAAGTATAAAAATGCTGCGCACCAAGTGTTTTTCCACTTCAATTGTTGTTTTATTCCCCGTATAAGTGAAAACAATTAGTGTTTCTGTGCTTGTTTATTTTCTGTGTATGTAAACACTGAGCTACCACAACATAGAACACGCAGATAACTGGTTTTAGGGTTTTGGCTGATCAGTATGCACTGAGCAGTTGTAAACAGTATTGCATCTGCAGTGTATGAGCGTGTGCTTGGCCGCATGCCTCCTCTGTTCTCTCTGGGACAACCTTGCGTCACCTTTCATGTGAAGGAGATCAGTGGCAGCTGGTAGTGCGGAGGGTTTGTGTACTGTAATAAACATAGTAAATATTTGCAGGCTGTCTCCCTGCTGTAATCACGCCCCACTCCAGAGCACACAGAGCTGGCAGGAGGGCTCACATCCCCGCTTCTCCTCCTGTTGTTACCTCCCTGTGACGCTACATTTTTATCGATCATGGCTCAGTTTTCCCATTCAGAGATGAGTGTGCAGTTCATTGGGAAGCTTTTATTTCAGTCTCACACGCTTCTCTCTTTCTCTGAGAGTAATATTCTGAATTGTGTGTGAGGAGTGTGATCACAGATGCTCGCAGTTTTATTATTGATTTTATTAACCTATTATTTGTTCATATTCCAGTTCATCCTTAAGATGAGTTTTCCTATACCTGTATAGAGACAGTCTCTGGACATGTCATGCTTGTTTTGCCACGTTTTGCAATGTTTTGCAATATGTCCTAGGCTGATATCCATCCAACCAAATCCTCTTCGTGTCCTTCACTTACTGACCTTTCATTTAAGATGAGACTAAAGAAAAATTGTTGTATTTTTGCAAAAATTGGACTCTTTTTTTATTATTACTAAGCAATAAGCAGTACTTTAAAGTACTACTGGGATAACATGCAGGCTGTTCTTGTTCTGTCCTCTTGAGTATCAGTCCCTCACATGGCCACAGACAAGTCTAACAGATTGAATTGTAAGCATCCTTTCTCCTTGGGTGTTCAAAAGACTCTATTCTCTGTTGGTTTCAGTGTTGCTCACAGAGGTGTGTGCTGTCTCATCTGGGTGACGGGTGCAATGCAGCTTATTAGTCCGTCTCAAAGAAAATCTAATTTTCCATTGATGTCTCCATGGAGATCAGTGGAGCCTTGTAACATTAGTATAACAAATACTGCTTGCGTGTGTTGTATATTTAATATAAAATAAGACCAGAGACGTGCAGAGTCAGTGGTCAGTCTCGGAGCTTAGCAGCAGAATCAGCAGTATATTTCCTTTTTTTAAGTCTTGTTGATGTAGCTGGATGTGAGACACATTTCAAAGGCTTTATCAGTGATGATACAGCCAGTTTTATTTATCGTTTAAATTTAAATTGACAGGGGTGTAGTTGCCTCACAGCGAGATGGTCACAGGTTTGAATCCTGGTTCGATCGAGGGGCTCTAAAATTACCGTACATGTTATGTTTATCTCTATATGTCGGCCCTGCGGTAAAAATGATTGAATGAATTTTGTCTTTGATTTGTGTAATTTTGCTGTTGACCCTCCTTAACCTCTTTTTTCTTCTTCTCGCTTTTCCCTGCCTTCTCTCACCCCCCCCTCCCCAACTCCTCATATTCATGCTGGCTCATTGGCACGCCAGCTTCTCATCTGCATGCTTTTGAACTGTCGCTATCTGCTCCCCATGCACACACTCGTGCCCCGCCCCACCCCCCCCCATTCCTCCAACAAGGCTATCAAACATATAATATACAGTAATGTATTATTCATTATTGCTCATATACCCCAATGTAGGTTTACACTTTAATTACCTGAATCTTACATGATCGCCATGGGCCCCTCAGCCGTCGTAAGAGAAGGGAATACTCACGTTATAGACAAAGGCACACCTCTCTTTCTCACACCCACATCCTTGAAGAATTACCTGTCAGATTGGTTTCTAGCCGCATGTTTTTATTCTGCACAAGAGACACCAGAGGCTTATGTAAAGCGACGTGGAACCGCTCTATGCCAGTGAAAATCCAAATGTATCTGTAGCAGGCTTTGGTGCGGATAATGTAAATGAAATATCACAGCTGAGATGCCGGTGTACTTGCTTAAGTTGGATGGAGTGAGTGTGAGAGCGAAATGCCAAAAAAAAAAATCTAAAAATTAGAAGCCAGCCGAAAGATGCATTTGATGCAGTGCAGCTATAAAGCATTACTCTGTGAGTTAAGTTTTCTGTTTCTGGAGTTTGTAATATGTTTTTAAAACAAACTTTCTTCCTTTTTATTGTCTCTTTTTGTTTTCCAGGCCAAGTCATGCATCTGCCACATGTGCGGTGCCCACCTGAACCGACTCCACTCCTGCCTCTACTGCGTCTTCTTTGCCTGCTTTGCCAAGAAACACATCCACGAACATGCCAAGAGCAAAAGGCATAACCTAGGTATGATGCACACCAGCAAACTGACCTCAGTTTATGGCTTCCTTGAATATTTTGCTACACTGCACCCCTTCACAAGACATGCACAAATCTAGATTAAATGAACACGTATCGTAACACTGAGCATAACGAACCTTAAGATGTTCACATGTCCACACGTGCAGCTGTAGTAGGTGAAATAAATGGACTATAAGCCAATTGACCTCCGTTTGTTTAAATGACTATACATCAAGTGGTAAGTGAACACACACACACACACACACATCTACATGCTGCCATTACCCTCTCTCAAAACAAAGGCTGCTAATAGGGCTAATTATACAGTCGAGGGACTAATGAAGATGTAGCCTGGTGCAGCAGCACATGAAGCACTGATCATTTATAAACACGGGAGTGTGTTTGTTTGTCTTTCATGTGTTTGTATCTAGGATCGATTCAATGTTGGATATACGGAGTTTGTGTTTTAGTGATGTGTTTGATAAGGCAAATGCCGTGCAGGGTGAAAGAGGGAGCTCTTATGCAACCTGCTGCAACATAATGCAACACAGTCTAAAGGGCATTTCAAGTCACCTGGGTATTTGTCCGCGTGTAGCCCATTACAGGCAACGTACGCATCGGTGAACTCAGTAATTAACACCGAGGTCTGTTTAGGAGTACATTAATGCATGCTAACAATCAATTTAATTGCTTCTTATCTCCCATGTTTGCAATTAAATTCCACACAAATCCTCCGGTGGTCTGTGTGTGTTTATAGGGGTCGCATGAAAAATGAGATTTGTCTCTAGTACCTTGTTTTGACAGGATTATGATTCCGGCTCTGAGAATATAGTGGAAAACATAACATTTTCGGTGATAACCTGGATCCGAGATTAAAATGGTCTTCCTTTTTAAAGAAAGTGAATTCTATTTTCAGAATCTGACTGTTTCTCCTCACCGCAGCTCACTTCACACCAAGGTTGCTCTGTCAGCGAACTCTCGCAGCAGAGGATGTGCTTCAATACTTTTGAATTAAATATTTGCATCGGAGTCACAATCTGCACGGATCCAGATTCAAACAAAGATGTGGGTGTTTGCCGAAAGCCGAGAACAGTTGGCTGTTCTTACCCCGTCCCTGCTCCTCCCACAGGGACGCGCAGCCTCCTCATAATCAGAACGGTGCTCAAAAATCACTCAAGTATTTGCAGAGAAAATGTATCTGAACTGTGTTGAAAATGTGTATGGATATTTTTGTGAAGGATGGGGGGATAATAAGGAATTATCAAAACAACACAAAGTGTTTCTTTCTTCTTTGCTTGCATGGTTATGTGCTCAGGAGAACGTGTCCTACATTTTCTACAGAAAAGAGCATAGTATCAATGCTCTCGTTGCCCTCTGCTGGACGACGTTGCTTGAGATAGCCTGTCTGATGCGTTTCTAGGCTGTACATTGTCAACTCAAACAGGTTTTAAGGTTTTGCTATATCTCCTAAAAGATATAGTCTGCTTTGGTTTTTTGACAACGTCTTGTAGAGCGCTGTGTAACACTCGGGTTGAGGTTTGGCACCTCTCACATTTTCAACCCTTTTTAAAGCCAGTCAGCCATATTTCTCTCCGGCCAGGTTTTTCCTGCCTCAGTGCTGGCAGCGGTACATCTGTCCATCCCATTACTAGATCGCGACAGCTCGAAAAAACATTTTTAAATGTTCCCTTAACTCCAGACTGAATTCATCTCGATGGACTTTTAGAATAAGTGTACACACAGTTTTGTACCCTTTGCTTTTTAATGGTTTCCTATATTTGTATTGCTCTGAATCAAATATTTTATTGTCAAGATTTATCTCATAGTGGGTCAGCCTGGTGCCCAGCTTTATTCCATTGACGTCAATGACAAAATGAGTAGGAATTTAACTTCCTGTAGCAGAGCTGTTCTAAAAGTTGGCAGCGACTGTTGAGCTCTATATGTTCAGTGCGTACCGCGAGTCTGAACGCCTCCGTAGCAGCTCTGTGCCCACTATCTTTTCTTTTAAATTCTCCACATAATAAAATAAGGTTGTTTTGAGTGAAGTACATAACAGTGTCGTCAGCGTTTGGAGGAGAATGGTGGTGCTGCTGCAGCAGCAGCAAAAAAAGGCTCTCTGCGTGTCCATGACAAAGGCTGCATTTGGCAGATGTTGAGAAACCTGCTGGTTTGTTTTTATGACGGCTCCTTTTATCTGCCGTTATCGCTCGGCTCAGGGAAGACCCCCTCTGGTGTGTGTGTGTGTGTCTCCCGTGGTGTAATTGTGGGTTTAATTAGGTTAGCTGCTGAATTAGATGTAGCAACAAAAACCGTGAGAAATGTTCTCATATAGAGGGACAGAAAAGGGAAAAAAAGGGACAGATCTCAGCAGACTAGTGAGGAGGTAATTAAGTCGAAAAAAAACCCTGTGGAATTATCCTCCATTAAACCCTGGCTCCTCCTATTTCTCCACCTTCCTTATTTTCCCCATTTATTTGATCTAACAATTTCATATGGGATTATCCCCATCTCCCTTTTTCCTCTTCTCATTTACCCTCCCCTTGTTCCCATGGTTACCTGACGACCCCGTCAATATTCAGAATCAGAACAGGATTTCATCTAATTGCTCTTATCCTTTTTTGCCTTTTCAGCTCAATTGCATCTACCTCCATCCAGTCATTTCTCTGCCTCTGCCCCCATACCTGCAGAGGATGACAGGCCCAAAGGCACGTTGTCATAGCAACAGCAAACAGGTAGAGGCAGGGCACAGAGCAGGTGAGGAGAGGGGAAAAGAGAGGAGGAGGAGTGGAAGGACAGTTTCGGTCTGTGTGTGAACATTTAAGTGAGTGTGTGACGTTGAGGGATTGCGGCTCCCTCCATCTCATCACCTTATGACTTCTCGGCGCTCTCGTCGTCTCTCAGGGTGTCTCTCGGCTGTTCCTGGATGGTGTTAACAGCTCGCTGATAAGTCAGCGGATGAGCCCCCGCTACCCGGCGTCGTGTCCAGAATAGATACAGATTTGAGAGATGGAGCAGTTCACGCTTTCTTTTATTACTACCCCCCGTGACAGTTGAATAAAAGTTGTCCCTGCACCTGAATTAAAATGCTCTTTTTGTTTCCCTTCTTTTTGTTTTTCTCCTCTGTCCCCCCAGCGATCGACCTGCTGTACGGGGGAATCTACTGCTTCATGTGCCAAGACTACATTTATGACAAAGACATGGAACAGATTGCCAAAGAGGAACAAAGGAAAGCCTGGAAAATGCAAGGTGTGACGACGTTTACGCACACAAATCCACACTGTGACACACATGCCACTCCAAGTGTTGGCGCCGACATCAATATTACATGACAGACCTGGCAGATCACTGATAGCAGACTCCAAACAAGCACAATCTGATAAATGCTAAGTAGGAACTACCAATTAGACAACTATTTGTACCAAAAACAAAAAATTCCAATCCATGACTGAATTCCAGTGAATTTGACCTCTGCTTTTAACCCATGCTTTTTTCACACCAGTAGCGAAGGAGCACTGGGTAGCAACAAGGACTGGGTTCCTTCCTCGGGGGAAACCCCGGCCTTTGACCCATTCAGGGATTAGAACCTCTCCGATTACTAGCCCAGTTCCTTTCCTCTTGGCCATGGGCTGCCTGTTAATAGTGATAATCCTAAAAAATATGCTTTAGTTTAGACTCTTTAAATGTCTAAATCATTTCACCACACATCACAAATGGAATACATATTTGTAGTAAACCTTTTCAAAGTGGAAAAACAAGTCATTAGGTCCTGGTACGGCTGGAAAATTGCTGGCTCCCCCTTGTGGCACTTCATCCCCTCGTTACTGGGAATTTATATCTTATGAAGTACAGCTTTTTTTTTGTTTAATCTTTAATTCGTTATTGCATTTTGCTCACATCCTGTTTGTATATTTATAGACACAGCACCATGAAGTATTTTTGCTGTTGAAAGGTTATGGCCTTCCAAACACGTGCGTGCGTGTGTGTTCCAGGCATCGGAGAGAAGTACTCGACATGGGAGCCCACGAAGAGGGAGCTGGAACTTCTACGCCACAACCCCAAGAGGAGAAGAATCACATCCAACTGCACCATCGGTGAGTGTCTGTCTTTCTGTGTGTGTGTGTGTGTGTGTGTGTGTGTGTGTCTCCCACAAACACGCACACAAAACCCATCTCTGTCTTGCTTCAAATTGCTGGTTGTCAGTCTGGACAGGTCCATGACAGAGAGAGAGAGGCAGTTTAGAGGTTACAATGGAACCACCAACATCTGCAAATACACTAAGTGGTAAATGCTCAATTTTCAGGATCAGCCGTGTTGTTTTTCAGCAGCAGCGAGGATATATATATATATATCTATATATATATAGATAGATATATATATAGATATATATAGATATAGATATAGATATATATATTCTTCTTTTAAGATTTCCACACACATGATTGATCTTCATACCAGGTCTAAACAAAATTAGCGTGTTAAAAGCCCTTGTCAGCAATCTAGATCATGAAATATTAAGATATTTAACACAGATTTATCTAAAGTATTTCACTAAGGGATGCTTTTGTAGACTGCTGACGCTAAAAATGTAATCTAATACAGCACCTGTGAGTTTGAATGAATATTCAATATATTATATTGATATTGGGCAGTTCTTTCATAAAAAAAGTTGTATTTTTTTCCTCCGAGAAAGGCAGCAGGACATGATTGTAGCAGCAGGAAATATTAAGACAAGCAGCGTGTGGGAGTGAAGAGATTTGACATACGTTTAACACCTTCTAGCTGCCTGCAGGGGTGTTCTCGAGCACCATTAACATCCCTGGCACTGTCTTAGGTGAGGGAAATTACAGGCCTGGCTGCTCATCTGTGAGAACACTGCCTATATCCATCCTTCTTCATTTCATTCCTCCCTCGCCTCCTGTCCTTCTTTCCTTCCAGGGTTTTTCTCGCCTGCCTTCGCCTCCCTTTCTCCTCCTGTGTGGTTTTCCATGTAGTAATCTGACAAGGGTTTCCCTGCATGCAGTCCTCTGTTGCCTGAGGGACATCATGGATTTACTGTGTGTGTGTGTGTGTGTTTATCATTGACAGCACTGCAGCTTAGCTGCCTCGCTGCATCAGCCCAGAATATGACAAATCATCAGGCTCTTTTTTAGCCCTCTCTATCTGTCCTCCTCTGTTTTTCTTTATTCCTCCTCTGCTTATTATTTCCCTTTTGTCTTTCCTTTATTTAAACCTCCTCCCCTGTTTTTCCCTCAGGCCTGCGCGGACTGATTAACTTGGGCAACACGTGCTTCATGAACTGCATCGTCCAGGCACTGACACACACGCCGCTGCTGCGTGACTTCTTCCTATCTGACCGGCACAAATGTGAGATGCAGAGCAACTCCTGCTTGGTGTGTGAGATGTCGCAACTCTTCCAGGAGGTACCTGTTCATTGTTTTTATACTCCGTTCAAAAAAATCTAAATCAAAAAAAGAAACGAAATAAGCGAGATGAACAGTTTGAGCTCACGAACACACTCCCGCTTTAGTTCTACTCAGGCCACCGATCGCCTCATATCCCTTTCCGCCTCCTCCACCTGGTGTGGACTCACGCCCGCCACCTGGCCGGTTACGAGCAGCAAGACGCCCACGAGTTCCTCATCGCGGCACTGGACGTCCTGCACAGACACTGCAAAGGTCAAAAACACATTTGCACAGAGACAGACACGTACACTCTGGCATGTGATGTGGAGTCTAAACACAGCAGGAAGAATGACAGGCTTTTGGGTTTGGGTTTTTTAATCTGAGTGCAGGTGAGAGTAGAAGAGGGATGTTTGCAGGAGAGAGAGAGAGAGATGTAGAGATGTGAGTGCCTCTTATCTAAAGAGGGAGGCAGCTTTTGCTCACTGTGTGTGTGTGTGTGTGTGTGTGTGTATATACAGATGACAACGGGAAGAAAGCCAACAACCCAAACCATTGTAACTGCATCATCGACCAAATCTTCACAGGGGGCCTGCAGTCTGACGTCACCTGTCAAGTCTGCCAGTAAGTGTGTGTGTTTGTGCGTGGTACAAGGAAATGTGTACTTTATTTTCCCCCCAGTTAAAAAAAAAAGGGACACACTTCACTCACCGCTCTTTTCCTGAGTGACAATTCTCGTCTCATCCTCTCCTCTCCTCTCCTTTTACACATTGCACCATCAGCTGCCGACACACACGCAACGAACGGCTACACTGCAGCAACAGGAAAAAAAAACACAGTCTTTAAAGTGAACATGTAGCCCCATCTGGTGGCCAGAGAGGTTGTTGCAGCGTCACGTCTCCTGATTAGACTTTGTTTCCCAGGTTTATGAAGATACTGCAGAGGCTCCTAAAGAATATGTAGCCGCAGTGATTCCATGTGAATGTTTTGATTCAGTCAAAGCTGCCGATTATGCTGCTCATTCCTACACTGCCCCCTGCAGGTTTGGAGGAGGAATCAATCCAGCTGATGTCTCCCAAAAATGACAGAAGATTGCACTCATAGCCCTTAAGGATTCTACAGTACAATCCACAGTGTTCTCATCCGAGTTTGACTTAATCATGCAACAGAGTGTCAAACTGAGTGTAATTGGCCTTAAATCAAAGAAAAGCAGTACATTGTAAAAGACGAGACAATGGTTGATTTGATGAAGCAGTTTGGCAACGCGCCCTTTACTGAATCATTTTAAAATCCGGGCTTTTTAAGCTTCTCTGACGGATGAGGCGCTTATGAGATGCGATGTGAGCCGCCATGTGTTAACTGACGAGACTGGACATCAGCCTCGGGTGCATCCAGCATCTCCCCCACTGTGACCTGGGAAACACTCCAACACCTCACAGCGTCTCACGTAATCAGCAGAGTAAAGAGAAAAGATGAAGCCCTGTCCACCGGTGTATTTTGTTTTACATATTGTTTAGTGTCAGTTCAAAGCTGCAGTATGTGCATCTCCGAATGCTGTTCAACAGTAATCTTCACAGTCCAGATGCACAAGCTGCGCTGCCAACAGTGTCAGGATCCGAGCGAGCAGCCGCGGCGGTGCCAGAATTAATTAATTTTATCTCCATCATTTGTTCTCACCTTCTCATGTCTGTGAATGTAAAGGGAAAACACAGCGTCCTCAGCGGATAACAATCTAGAGCTCCACTGGGCAACAATTTCTCTCCCTTCTGTCTGTCCGTGTTACATCTCAGTGGCGTTTCAACGACCATAGACCCGTTCTGGGACATCAGCCTGGACCTGCCGGGGTCCTCCACACCTTTCTGGCCGCTCAGCCCTGGAGGAGACGGATCAGCACTCAACGGGGAGAGTCACGCCACTGGAGCCACAACGCTCACCGATTGTCTGCGCAGGTAACCGAAAATAATCGGGAGGTCAGGTCTGAGTCTCCCTCAGAGGCAAAACGGTTTACTTACAAAGACACACAAGTTTGATTAAATTCTATACATTTATTTGATGGAATCTAGTGTTTTTTATGGTCTGAGAAAAATCCAAGCCCCTCAATTAAACTAGCATTTGAATTTTGACTTATAAACATCGACGGTCTAAACGTGAGCTGTGTTTAGACCGTCGTGAGGTTAGTTTTACCCTAATGATGATGTGTTGTTGCAATAGTAATTCTGCTATAGTAATAGTAATTCTGTAATTACTATTACTATGTAGTAATTCTGCAGGTTATCCAGTTATATAATACGCAGGTTATATAACTGGATAACCTGCGTATCTATGGAGGTCTGGTATACAGCAGGTAAGAATACAATCCTGTGTAATTAAATTTATTTTTCACACACTTTTGGCTCAAAAAGATGAAGTGTCTTCTCTGGCTGCCTGCACACTCAATACCAAATTTATTGTACGCTGTGTCTACAATAACAAGAACAATTCTTATTCTTCTCTATTCTGTATTCCTCTACGGGTCATGTGCATTAAAAATATAGCAAACGTCTCTGGTGTTTTGAAAAAGAGCCTCATTTTTAACCTTTCATAATAGACGTACAATTTCTAAACTGGAAAGCAAACAAAAAAAAAACATGGAGACAAAGACACAAACATCCTGACAAACTCAGAATCCTCACATCAACACCTCAGAGAGCACAGAGTTAGATACAGCTCCCTGCAACTGCAGTAATTAATGTTCATCTTCAGTTCACTAGAGCAGAGACAACAGGTGAACACAGCAGCATCACTTTACACACACACACTCTAAATCCCATCCCCTCTTATCCAGGTTTACCAGACCAGAGCACCTCGGCAGCAGCGCTAAGATCAAGTGCAGCGGTTGCCATAGTTACCAGGAGTCCACCAAGCAGCTGACCATGAAGAAGCTCCCCATCGTGGCCTGCTTTCACCTCAAAGTGAGTGTCTCTTTGTGCATGTCTGAGTGTGTGTGTGTTCGTGTGTGAGGTCTGACACTTTGAACGTGTGTGTGTGTGTGTGTTCGTTCTCTCAGAGGTTTGAACATTCGGCCAAACTACGGCGGAAGATCACAACTTATGTCTCCTTCCCACTGGAGCTGGACATGACTCCCTTCATGGCCTCCAGGTGAGTGCACTCCACATCACACGTAGAAATATTCTTATTTAATAATAGTTTTTAATATAATAATAATAATAGTATTTAATAAAAATATTTAAGAAGCTGGAGAAAGAACCTTAAATGGAAGAGGAATGAAAGATGTTCACATCTTTTAGTTTCATTTTATGCTAAAATATATGGATAAATGTGTTGTGTCTACATCTGTTGTGTTGTGTGATTCAGTAAAGAGAGCAGGATGAACGGACAGTACCAGCAGACGGTGGATCCCTTCAACAACGACAACAAGTGAGACAAACAATATTCCTACTGACATATTTTGCATTTCCTATCCAAACGATGGTGCCCTGAGTTAGTCACCTGACGAGATGAACTCAAGGTCACCTTTTTTTGACTTATTTTTTAATTTGGCACAGAATATGTTCACTTGTAATACAGTGTACAATATAATACAGTGTGGAATTATGTTTTTATGAACAATGAATTTGCATACTTGAGTAGTGCTGTAAAGTTTGTGTAAATGTTATATTCTTTTGCGATATATATTGTTCTATCTGTTAAGGACTTACCTAACCTATAAGTTTGTAAAGTTAATGGTTAAGATTTAAGTCGAGGTTAGCTCACGAAACACTTGTTTGACATGTGCAAGTTATGTGAATCTAAAAAGTGATTTTAGAGCTTTTACTTCTGTGACTACTGCTATACTTTTATCCAGATCTTTCCATGTAATAACCAGCTGTGTCTTCCTAACCACTGCAGTTTGTTTTAATGTTTTAATTTTTATCTCGTTTCAGGTATAGTCTATTTGCTGTGGTAAACCACCAGGGGACACTAGAGAGCGGCCATTACACCACCTTCATCCGGCAGCACAAAGACCAGTGGTTCAAATGTGACGACGCCATCATCACCAAGGCCAGCATCAAGGATGTGCTGGACAGTGAGGGGTAAGCAGCTGAGGAGTCGGAGTGTTGCGTCCTTATTCCAGTCTAGCTTATTCCAGTCTGACTCTGTACTTCCTTTTGTTTTGTTTTTGTCTCCTCAGGTACCTTTTGTTTTACCACAAACAGTTCCTGGAGTACGAGTAGTCGCCTCCATCAGCGCAGCTCGCAGGACAGAAAGAGGGACGACGCGAGGAGGAAGGAGTTGCATGGGAACAGGTAACGGGAGACATCAGAGAGGTGAAGGAAACACAAACACAAGCCTACCTGAATCGTTTCGCACTTGCAGCTCTCACTCTTAACATGGAACCACCTTTGCTCACACACTATAATCCAGTCTGTATGACACTCGAGGCAGAACAATCTCTTCTTAACTGTGGGCGGAAAATACAAGAAAACTGGGAGGATATGTTTTGTTCGGGCACTGAAGGAATATTGTATCTCTTTCGCTGGATTTCAGGGGATTAAAAGAAGAAAACCGCTGTGATAATCTGCTACGTGAGTGGAAATACTGAAACAGAAAGATGGGCAGATTTTTTGTTTGTTTGTTTGTTTTTTTTAAACCGTAGTTGATCTGGGGAAGGTTTACATGATCACGAATGCTGTTCTTCACCAGTGTCCTGCTTCACGCTCACACGGCTGCATATATTTACACCTAAGGGTGCTAAGAAACAGAACCTACTCTTTTTTTTTTCACACTCACACTCCTCCAAATGACCAAATATTTCAAATATAGAAGTGAAATGATGCATTTTGTGAAAATGCAAACAAACAAAAAAAAACAGTAACTTAACTCATGGTGTTATGAATATTGTAAAGGGAAAAAAAGTTTATTCCGATAATTACTTGTGACTCTGTGGTCATTGGATGCTTAAGAAAACTTTTTTTTTTTTTCCCTCAACAAGTCCACAAAGGATCTGTTCTTCTCTGCCTTGCTGCTTCCAACAGTCACAGTGGGAAATAGACGACACAGGAAATAATATTATATTTTTATACATAGTTTTGTTTACGATTCTTTCATTCTCCCAGAAGGGTCACTTTGTTTGTCTGTGTTTAGTGCTGTTAAAGTAATAGTTCAGGGTTTTTTGTTTTGGTTTTTTTTGAAGTCTTGTTGTACGACGGAAAGACACTGATGCACTGTGCTCCTGCGCCTAGAACCCAGTTGGGTGGAACACAAGGAAAAACAGATTTCAGCCACTTTAAGGCCCTGGTATACTTCCTACGCCTATGCCGTGCGTGTCGCATATCGCGGACCATGGTATACTTGTGCGTCAGGGTCCTGTAGTATCACATGCACCCAACGTGCTGCACATTGATGGTGCAGTTTGTGCACAGAAGTATACCAGGGGAGACTCTTAATAAAGTCATTGTCTGCTTAGGTCTCTGATATTTTAGGAATATGTTTGCCGCTTAATCTTGCCGTTATTGACCAGAAACTGATGTGTTGTAAACGACTCACTCTGCCACACCAAACTCCATGGAGAAAATCAGCGATTTTAGGCTTGTGTCCACACTGGCGCTGCTGGTCTACCGCTGCCCCGTCTGGTAAGTTTGTGCCACTTGGGTAAATCGGAAGTAAGTATTTAAATAACAGAGGTCACAAAATGACACTTTTGAACTTAGTGGAGGAGGCGGCAGTGGATTAACCGCTCCTGTGTGCTGTGATGTAAAATCACTGATTTTCTCTATGGGCTTTGGTGCGGGGAGTGGGAAAGCAACACTACCTTCAGTTTGCAGTTAGATGAGGCTGTCTGACAGCAAGATAAAGCGGTAAGCATTTTCTTAAGCGAGGGCAGAGTCTTTAGAACAGTGGCTAAATTTAGTTGGCAGCCATGCAAACATCTGCGTCTCAGGCTGGTGCCTGTTGCAGGGTCTGTGCTGATGGATGTGTCACTACATCAGACAACCACACTTCCAAAAAAATCAGAACTTAACCTGTTAATCATGTTTTTGTAAAAAAAAAAGTGCTAATAATCTTCACCAACCGGCTGCTAAAGCGGTTTTTGTTTGTTTAAATTTTTTTTGTGGGGGGGTGGGGGTTTAATCTTAGACGTTACAGAGACATGATCGTCACGTTGTCATGATGCTATTTCAGGTAAATGGCAAAAAAAAAAGAATCAGAAGAGGAAGA